>NW_027331935.1:5950669-5955669 GCF_048418815.1 Hemitrygon akajei
GGTTCCAAGTCCTTGGATCGTTGGAGCATTTTTTTCGGGGAATGGGGTGATTCGTACAAAAGGGATTAAAAAAAAATGAATGAGGGCAGATGCAAGGGAATGTATTCAATTAAGATGCAAAATAGTTTGAAATGTGCATTTTTATGCGACGAGTACATTACAGAGGACAGATTGACAGCGGGACTAGAATGGATGATGACTATAACAGGTTTTCGTAAGTTCCGAAAACGCAGATGTGGAGTTAAAAGAACGTGGAAGTCGCACTTCTCATCAGGGAGAGTATTACAGCTGCCTTCGGGGATACATATGGGAGGGTTCAGACACGGAGCACATTTGGATAGAATTGAAAAATAATAAAGGTGAAATAACACTGTTGGTATAATGCTGCAGAACTCCAGGTTGACACCGAGACATTGCAGAACAGATATGTAAATAGTAACAAAATTAAAAAAAATATATTAGGGTTGCTCTCATGGGGAGATGAACATTCCTAATATAATCAGGAACATTCTTGGTGCAATGGATAAGAATTTGTTCAGTGCCTCTGGGAGGGTTTATTAGGCCAATATGTGGACTGCCCGATGAGAGAGGTAGTACCAGGGCTGGTATTGAGTTAAGAGCTGATCCAGTTGTTTGACCTTTTCAGAGGGTGATCTGTTAGATAACATTGACTAAAACTCAATAACTTTCAGATTGCTATAGATAAAGATAAGAATGATCTGTGTGGGAATGTCTTCACTTGTACAAGGAAAATTATGAGAATCTTGTGCAGAAACTAAAGAAGAGTTAATTGGTAATAACTTTATTATCAGGCAATTCCACATTAGACCTGTGGAGGATATTTCAAGATCGGTTGTAGAGTACAGTAAGGGGTTGGTCCTGTTAGAAGGAAGTGTCTAATGGAAAGAAAAGAGGACATTGGATGCCCAGAGAGGAGATAACCATATAACCATATAACAATCACAGCACGGAAACAGGCCATTCCGGCCCTCCTAGTCCGTGCCGAACTCTTAATCTTACCTAGTCCCACCTACCCGCACTCAGCCCATAACCCTCCACTCCTTTCCTGTCCATATACCTATCCAATTTTACCTTAAATGACACAACTGATCTGGCCTCTACTACTTCTACAGGAAGCTCATTCCACACAGCTATCACTCTCTGAGTAAAGACATACCCCCTCGTGTTTCGCCTAAACTTTGCCCCCTAACTCTCAAATCATGTCCTCTCGTTTGAATCTCCCCTACTCTCAATGGAACAGCCTATTCACGTCAACTCTATCTATCATAAATAAATGCAAAGCTTCTGAAGTTAGGATTAAACAGAACACATGAGGATCAGAAGGCAGCCAAAAAAGAACGACACAATTGAATCAGAAACGCCACGCGGGGCCTTGAAATGTCCTTGTTAAGTAGGATTAAGGGGAAAGCCGAGGTTTTCAATACATCAGGAGCAAGATGAAAACCAGGTACTGAGTAGGATTACTCAGGGTTAAAGGAGAGAACTTTTCCTTGGCCGTGGATACCGTGCGAGACGTACTTAACGAATACTTTGCTTCAGCATTCACAGAGGACCTGGAGATCAGTGCTACTTGCGTAAATATGTCAGGAAGTTTAAAGGTCAAGGTCTCCAAACGTATACATTCGGTATGTTTGTATTGCGTTACTTATCATACTGTGTTATTTTGTTATGGTGCATTTCATAGGGACTAACAACCATGTCACTCCTGTTTACACTTGTGTGTACTGGAAATTAAAGAATGCTTTGCAATGCCCAAAACTGGATCTGTGATGGATTTCTAAACGCGCCATCATTATTTACTCTTTTAGCATGTGCCCGCACCAGCCATTGCTCAAGCTGGAACATTTCAACTGCGGTGAAAACTGCGAGGCGATTTAGAAGAAACACAAACAAATTGTTGGAGGAACTGAGCAGCCGGGCAACATCTATGGAAAAGGGGACAGTTAGGTCCGAGATTCTTCAGAAGGACGGGAGAAAAAGAAAAACTTAGTGAGAAGAGTTAAATGTTGGGTAAGGTCGGAAGAAACACGTAGTGATATGATAAACCGGGAGGGGGGGAGGTGAAGTGATGAACTGGGAATTTGAATGGTGAACACGACGAGGAGCATGCAGAACGGTAAATCTGATAGGAAAGGACAGAAGGCCATGGAAGAGAGAAAAGTGGGGGGGCAGGTAATTAAAAGGGGATGGGGATGGTGTGGTTAATGAGTTAAGGTAAAAGAGGCAAACGGTGTCAACGTCTCAATGGCAAATGCATTTAACGGAACGAGAATGGAACATGAGTTGTTGGCGAGTTGGGTTAAGGAAAACCCTAAATGCGTTTAACCAGAGAGCGGGACCTTGGCGATCGTTGAGGAGAGCATTAAACAGGCTGGGAACTTGACAACGTTCAGAAAGAAGGTGCGCTGTAATCTCTAAAAAATACGTTGAGATTTCTAAGTCCCCAGCGTCACCGGGATATACCCCAGATTACCACGGGAAGCCAGATTGTTGTGCATTTGGCGATAATCTCCGTGTCTTCATTAGCCAAATGAGCAGTAGCAGATGATTAGAAGATGGCAGAGTTATTCCTCTGTTCAGGAAAGTAAGTAGGGCGAACTTTGGGAAACCGTACAGCAATGAGTCCTATTTCATTGGTAGGCAAATTATTGTAGTAAATTCGTTGTGCTAAACAGTTCAAAGTTCAAAGTCAACAAATATACAAATGTTTTGGAAAGTGTTTGTTCCAACGAAATGTTCTTTTGTTGCTTTGTTTTGATAGTCCGTTTGAAGGTGAACAAAAATGTAACTTCAGCTAAGGATTACAGGAACGAATTTGGAGATACGGCAAATTAACTTTATTTTGGATATCACGCATTTAATTACATAACTGGTCTGAAGCTTTGCAATATATCAACTGATCTAGATATCTCTGGTTGATGATTTCAGTTTGTACTCAGTATCCGCTGCTTCTAACTAAAGTGTCCAACAATAATCAGCCAGCATTGATTGCTTTCAGTCGCCGTGACATCGTTTCTGCATGGCGGCAATGGCCTGGTGAAAACTGTCACCATGCTCGTCGCTGACAGTGCCAAGATTTACAGTGATGGCAATGGAGGAAAAGAATATATACTGACATTTTGCATTCACTTTATTATTTGTCTTTGTTTGTTTTTGAAACATGGTGTCAATCAGCAGCTGCTTGTTTTTGTCATCTCCAGTTGCCAGGAAGATTTTCAACATCCCAGAATGTCATCTGTGCAATGTACTCCTGTTCCACTAGAGATATTTCCAATTCCTCGTCCTTCATTCCCCTCTGCCCCTCCCTGTCACTGTATTTCTCTTCCAGCCCTTCACTCCTCTAATTACCTCCCTGTTAAACACTCCCTCTGTACCGCCCTACCCCCTCCGTTAAGCACTCCCTCCTCTACTCCCTTCCACTTCTCCTCTCCGTTCGCCTCTCGCTCCACTACATCCCTCCCAGTCTCCCTGCAACCGTCCCGATCTCCATGACACCCTCCCTCCAATACACCCCTCTCCTTCTCCGTCATTCGTCGCTCCCCGTACGACCTTCTCAGCATCCAGCAACTCTTCACTCTCCTACGACCATCCCTGTCTCCCTAACCCCCTCGCACCGATACACCCCGTTTATCTACGTCAACCTTTCCCTCCCGTACATCAAACCTCGTCACTTTCTCCCGCTGCCTCCCCAACATCTTTGCCCGTCAGTCACCGCTCCCTCCTACACCCACTACCCGTCTCCATCACAGCACGCCCCACCACCTCTCTAATCTTGCCTGTCGCCATCAACTTCGATTCGCCCGTCTCCTTTATTCTGCCCTTCCCTGCATCACTCCATCTGTCTCCATCTCCCACCGCGTCTACGTCACCGCTCCCTCAAATAAACCTTTCGCTGTTCAGGTTACCTCACCACGCCCCCACCGTCGTTGACTCTCCCGTCTCCATCACTCCTTCCCTTCTATTCATCCTGCAGGATTCCGTCACACTCTCAATCCCTTACGTCTCATCCATCTCTCTGGAACCTCTCCCTCTCCGACGCTTCTCACCGTCTCGTATCAAAGAGGATACTAAAAGCGTTTTCAAGTATATAAAGAGTAAAAGACAGGTGAGAGTAGATATAGGAACGATAGAAAATGATGCTGGAGAAATGGAGAAATTTTAATAGGAGATAAGGAGATGGAGGAGGAACTGAACGAGTGTTTTGCATCAGTCTTCACTGAGGACGACATCAGCAATATACCGAACATTCAAGAGTGTCAGGGAAGATAAATATGTGCAGTCACAATTACGACAGAGAAAGTACTCTGGACGCTGAATAGTCTGAGGGTAGATAAATCTCCCGGACCAGGTGGAATGCACCCTCGTGTTCTGAAGGAGGTGACAGTGGAGATAGCGGAGGCATTAGCAATGATTAGGATGTCTGGAAGTGAACGAGAGAAAGACAAGCATCACGTGCAATGTCAGATATGAGAGCGAACGAGAGAGAGAGAGAGAGTCAGACAGACACTTAGATAGACATGCAGGCAGACAGACAACCAGAGGCAGATGAGTAGATGTCTGATGTTGCTCCTGTATGTCCTAGTTTCTGATACAATAGATGAATGTCGGGTTCATTCCCTGTCTGTCAGTACCTTTCACAGTTTGAGAGTGTGGTGTTTATTCTGTATCTTTCAGTCTCTGATACTCTGTGAGAGTGTGCTGTTCATTCTAGTACGTGTCAGTCACTGGTACATTGTGAGTGTGTAGGTTTCGTTCGGTTCCTGCTGGTCCATGATAGAGTGTGAGAGTGTGGATTTCATTCTGTATCGCTCTGTCTCCTCTACAGTGTGAGAGTGTCGGTTTTTACTCTGTGCGTATTCGTCTCTGATACAGTGTGAGAGTGTGGGGTTCATACTGTACCTGTCATTCTCTTATATAGTGTAAGTGTGTGGATTTCATATTGTACCCCACAGTCTCTTCTACAGAGTGAGTGTTTGGGG
>NW_027331935.1:5960669-6114615 GCF_048418815.1 Hemitrygon akajei
AGGATAGGAATCGCCACCAAGTTCGCTGGAAGAGAGACAGGGAACAGCATGTAGGGAATATACTGAACAAAGAGCAATGCAGCAGTGTGAGGGGATCCTTTCATGTTTTCACTTTATTGTTGCCTATACCGGTGGGAGGGTGGAGAGAAGTTCCAGAGCTGACGGAGACAAGAGACGGAGTTTATGCAGTAAAATAAGATCAATGTGATCTGAATACAGATTCATAACTGATGACCGAAATGTGAAGTGTCAGGGGAGATCTAAAACTGGGTGGCTACCTCCTCAGAGTCAATACTGAATGGAACAGTTTGCTCCGGCGCCTTTCGCTTCTCATGTGGATGAAATGAATAAATCCGGGCTCTAATGGGCAGATTCTTCCATTATATAATCATTAGCCTCCATGACCTTCTTGTCAATGACAGAGGAGCCGAACAAAAAACAGAAACAGAAAATGCTGGAAACACTCCTCTAGGCAAAAAGGAATATGTGGATAAACAGTTGACGATTATTTCCTCCGAACTGTTCTCAGTGAGGTCCCTGACACGAGTGTTAACTAGCTTCTCTTTCCACACAAACTTCTTCTCTTCGTGCTTCTAGAATTCCCCGTGTGTGTTTCCTATTCCCCCATTTGCATCTTTACTGACTTCATAACACAGCATCGACATACCATCAGACACAGCGCAGTCTGACACAACCTCACAGACAGACATGGCGCCTCCCACAGAATCCATCACAGGGAAGCCGGGGAAAGGAACTCTACGTCCAGACTGAGCTAGGTGTCGCAGTCCCATGTTTGTAGCAGTGTCAGATGTAGACAATAAGGAAGACATCTCACAGTACTGATAGCTATGGAACAACACGTCGACGACGTTAATTGCTCAGCAATGGATTCATTGTGTTGTCCATCAATTGTTTCACATTCAATCATATCGTACACATTTATTAAAGATCCGCCAGGTTCATGATACAACATGCAACTGCGCATACCTGCTAAATCGTTACTACCAGTCGATGGTTTAGTTGTTACAACTAAATCAGACAACCGCTCCCATTCAAACGTAGAGAATCAATTGTTATTATCTATGTGGAACAGTATTTAAAAATACAGTCCACCTGCTACAATGCCCGATCATCACATCATTGAATACAGGCAGCT
This sequence comes from Hemitrygon akajei, assembly GCF_048418815.1. Taxonomy (NCBI): domain Eukaryota; kingdom Metazoa; phylum Chordata; class Chondrichthyes; order Myliobatiformes; family Dasyatidae; genus Hemitrygon; species Hemitrygon akajei. Next base: position 5,961,826 of record NW_027331935.1, read on the forward strand.
GGGAAATCACTGCCTGACCCGTTGCGTTCCACAGGTGCTGGGGGAATCGACATTTCTGCTGAGGTCTGCAGATCCAGATCCACAATCCACAATCCTTGTGTTTACATTCAATTCCTGAGCATTGGAATATTAGGACTGGAAATGTGACAGTGGAAGCCAGAGACAAAAATAATCACAATATTGTAATTGAGCCTCATTTCCCAGCAACGGCAGCTGACAGTGCGACTTACCGGGAATTCCAAAGTCTGAAATAAAAGGACAGTAGAAGTCCTGTATCCGCCAGATGACTGGATACTCCATTTCAGTGAGAATGTGTGACCGCTGTTGCTCCTGACTCTACAGCACCGGCAGACACTCTGAGCTGATCCTTTCCAAACAGCCCTGTTTTACACAGAATGTCGATGTCCAGAGATACGATTATGCCCCTGACTAGCTCCCTTCGCTACAGTCACTTGAACAATCACTTGAATTCCGCACCATTGACTCTGATGTAAATATTGGGCTCATTGAAGATAAGTGCAACGAAATTCGCGGGCGTTACCTTGGGCATGTTCCACTCATGTGGTGGAGCTCTAAAGCCAAAGGCTGAGTGTTGACACCGAGCAGCCACGTTCACAGAGTTCACTCTTTTGATGTTTGATATTCATCTGTAAGGCGCTCACCGGTACTGTCCGATCCCTAACGTCTTTCTTTGCGGTTTCCCAGTTTAAACCCTCCGTCAGTGCTTCACATCCCTCCTGGCCACACACATTGTCCAACACACATACACGTGCACGAAGACAGACAGACACACACACCCCACACACACTGCCAAACACACATACAAACCCCATACACTGCCAAACACACGCCCTCCACCCCCCCCCCCCCCCACACACACACACACAGACACAAGCAGAGATAAAATAGACAGAACAAGGTCGGCATAGCAATGATCAGATGACACGGTTGCTCAGCTAAAATCATGAGAAAATATGCAGATACTGGAATCGAGGACAATACAAACACACAGAATTCAGGGTGACTTGGATAGGCTAGGCGAGTGGGCAGATACTTGGCAGATGACGTTTAATGTGATTAAGTGGAGGCCAATTCTCTGGATGCTTTCAAGAAGACGCTAGATAGGTATCTTATGGATAGGGGAATCAAGGGATATGGGGACAAGGCAGGAACCGGGTATTAATAGTAGTTGATCAGCCATGATCTCAAAATAGCGGTGCAGGCTCGAAGGGCCGAATGGTCTACTTCTGCACCTATTGTCTATTGTCTATTATAAAATCTGCAGATACTGGAATCGAGGACAACACAAACACACAGAGTGCTGCATAAACTCTGCTGAGTTCCTCTCGCATTTTGCTGTTCCTGATGTAATAGACTCATGAGCATCTCAAATCTGCCGGAGGTCAAACGAACATTGAAAATATTTTTTTCAACCAGCAAAGAAATGGCAGTCCGGTTAATTACCAAAAATGGTACTCTATATTGGGAGGTGAAGGATTCGGGGACAAAGACAGCGTTAAACAGATAGTCAGACAAGTTGACTCTGGCACTGTCTGCACCGGCCGCCTTACAGAACCATCGGACTCTTATCTCACCCTCACTGGCCCAGTTTCCTTCTCCTACCCAACCCCGACTTTTCTCCTGTCGAGACACAAGGCACAGAACAGCCACCCCTCTCTCACTGGCAAGGTGTGTTAGAGAACAGAGAAGTGCTGATAGCTCATAGTTTGCACATTCACGGAGAGAAGAGATATTCAGTCCCACACTGAGCACAAATACGAGATACACGTTTACAATATAACTGTTACACTCAAACAGAGGTGATCAATATTTCCATTGTATACCATACCAGTGTCCTACAGGTGGAGACACAGACCCAGACTCCATTTACCTACTCAAGGTTTTGGGAGCACAGTAACAAGAGCGTTCGCATTGTCAGTGTGGTGCAGGAAAGGACAATGACATGGAAAATTGGGAAACAATGAATCAGGTGTGGGTGGAAATTAGAAAAGATACTGATAAGCACATGGTGTTCTGAATAATGAGTTTGTTGGACTGACAATCAGAAACAGGTCGAAGGCAGAAAGGGGAATAAATGGAACACTTTCAATTTGGGAATCTGTGGCCAGAACAGAAACTGGTGGATTGGTCTAGGCCCCAACTGTTCGCTGTCGACATAATAATTTGAATGTGGGACCAAGTGTATTATATTTGGGTCCGCGGCAGTTACAGAACTTGGTGGCAGAATGAGTATTGAGATAGGTATTCCATCTGGTAGGCGCTTCAGATCCCTCCAGACTAAGACTAATAGGTATTGGAGATAGAGAGAGTGTTTGTGGATGCAGACAGAAGTGATTGGGTGAGCATCTGCAATTGAAAAATGCGGGGAAAAGTGATCAAGAAGCAGTCTTCTATCCAATGATGTCTGAGACTTGGAGAAGATAAAACGATGGATTTGGGACGGGTCTCAACCTTCTGGTCCCTGTTATTCTCTCCACTCTTTTGACCCCGGAGACCCCTGCGAACTCGACTGGCCGATACAATCAGCCTGACAGTATGAACATTGAACAGTAAAATCAGAAAGCATGGGACACAAGAGGTTAAAATGAGGTAAAACAGTGTAAATGCCACCCATGAGGGAGAGTTTCTGTAGCTCGCTGTAGCAACAAAGTACCAGGGAACATGGTCAATTATTTCTATGTACTCATATATAAAGCCCCAGGGGACACTCTCTAAACATGCCAGCACCCTCGCTGTCCATACATCCACAACCGTCGTTCATTCGGTGCAATATTTTGTTTTCAGCTTCTCGTAGGACATAGCCATAAATCAATCGACGGTGAAAGCGACAGTCAGCCAGATGGAGGTCGTTGTGCTCTCAAAAATTAACCTGAAGCGGATTCTACACACAGCAGTGATCCGCAGGCATAATCTGGGAAAGTAAATCCCAGCAGTCCACTTTAGCAGCGGATTCGAGATAATGACCAGGAGATCGGCCGCTACCATTCCCACCAGGTAGCGAGTGACGCATTTGGAGAGACCGCACTTTCCCCGGGACAGGATCACAATCGCCACCAAGTTCATTGGAAGAGAGACAGGGAAAAGCAAGTTTAGAAAATACTGAGCAGAAGCCAATGCAGCGATTGGAGTGGATTGTGTAATATTTCCATTTTTTTGTTGCTTTTCGCGGTGGGTGGATCGAGAGAGAATGCAGAGTGGGCGGAGACACGGAAGTTTATCAGTAAAATAAAATCAGTACAATCTGATTATAGATTTCTCACTGATGACCGAAATGTGAAGTTGCAGGGAAAGCTAAAACTGGGAAACTACCTCCTCAGAGTCAACAATACATGAACATTTTATGTCGGCACATTCGGCATCTCGTGTATATGAAAGCAATAAATTCGACGCTGATGGCAAGACTTTCTATTTGACAATCCTCAGTTTCCATGGTGCTCCCTGTTAGCGACAGAACAGCCGAAGGAAAGAATAACAATCAGGAAATGCTGGGAGCACTCATCCAGTCCAAACGGAATATGTGGAAAAACAATTAAAGAGTCTTTTCTCAGAACTGTTCTCAGACAGAAACCTGGCACGAGTGTTAACTGGCTTCTCTTTCCATACAAGCTGCCTGGAGCGTAGTGCTTCTAGAATTATCCGTGTGTGTTTCCTATATGCCACCTCACACACTTTGAAACCGAAAATTGACTGATTCCAAAAGAGAAAGCGCAGTCTGACCCAGCCGCACAGACGGACATGACTCATCCCATAGAATCCATCACCAGAGGAATTCTCCGTCCAGCAGTGAGCTCGGTGCCGCAGTCCCGTGTATGTAACAGTGTCAGATGTAGACATAATAGAATACAGTTCACCGTATTCATAACCATGAAGCGAGAAACATAGAAACATAGAAAACCTACAGAACAATACAGACACTTCGGTCTTAAAGCTGTGCCGAACATGTCCTTATCTTCCACATTACCTCGGCTTACCCATAGCCCCATATTTTTCTAAGCTCCATGACTTATCCAGGAGTCTCTTAAAAGAGCCTATCGTTTCCGCCTCCACCAGTCCTGCTGGCCGCCCATTCCACGCACCATCGCTTTCTGCGTTAATAAAAACACAATTTACCTCTGAAATTTCATCTGTACCTCCTGCCAAGCACTTTCAAACCAGGACCTCTGGTTCCAACCATTCAGCCCTGGGAAAAATCCTCTGACTATCCACACGATCAATGCCTGTAATCACCTTAAACACCTCTAGCAGGTCACCTCTCATCCTTCATCGCTCAATGGAGAAAAGGCCGTGTTTACTCAAACTTTTCTCATAACGTATGCTCTCCAATCCAGGCACCAGACTTGTAAATCTCCTCTGCACACTTTCTATTGTTTCCATGTCCTTCCTGTAGTGAGGCGACCAGAACTGAGCACAGTACTCCGGGTGGGGTCTGACCAGGGTCCTATTTAGCTACAACATTAAACTGCGCTCTTTATCTCATTCCCACGATTGATGGACCAATACATTGTTTGCCTTCTCAACCGCAGAGTCAACCTGCTCAGCAGCTCTGAGTGTCCTTTGGACTCGGACCCCAAGATCCCTCTGATCCACAACACTGCCAAAAGTCTTACAATTAATGCTGTATTCTGTCACCATATTTGACCTACCAAAATGAACTACCTTACCTTATCTCGGTTGAACTGCATTTGCTCCTTCTCAGGTCAGTTTTGCATTTTATCAATGTTCTGCTGTAACCTCTGACAGCCCTCCAGACTATCCACAACACCTCCAAACTTGTGTGATCGGCATATTTACCAACCCATCCGCCACTTCCTCATTTAGGTCATTTATAAAAAATCACAAAGATTAGGGGTCCCAGAACAGATCCCTGAGGCACACCACTGGTCAACGACCTCCATGCAGAATATGACCTGGTAATAACCACTCGTTATCTCAGTGGGCAAGCCAGTTCTGGATCCACAAAGCAATGTTCCCTTGGATTCCATGCCTCCTTACTTTCTCAATAAGACTTGCGTGGGGTATCTCATCAACAAAAACTTTATTGCTTTGTACAGCAACTGCTTCACATTCACTCACAGCACACACACTTATTAAAAATCCACAGGTTTCATGATACAACATCGAACTCCCCGCCGTTGCCAAAACATTACTACCAGTCGATGGTTTGATTATTACAACTAACAGAGACAACAGCTATTATCCAAGTGCAGACAACCAAATGGTATAATCTCCGTCGGCTGCATCAATTCACTAAAGGTTGAACAAGTTAGGTCTTTATTCTTTGGAGCGTAGAAGGTTGAGGGGAGACTTGATAGAGGTATTTAAAATTATGAGGGGGACTGATAGAGTTGACGTGAACAGGCTTTTTCCATTGAGGGTAGGGGAGATTCATCAAGAGGATATGAGTTGAGAGTTGAGGGGCAAAAGTTTAGGGGTAACACGAGGGAAAACGACTTAGAGAGTGGTAGCTGCGTGGAACGAAATTCCAGTAGATGTGGTAGAGGCAGGTTCGATGTTGTCATTAAAATAAATGGATAGGTATATGTACAGGAAAGGAATGGAGGGTTATGGGCTGACTGCATGTAGGTGGGACTAGGTGAGAGTAAGCATTCGGCACGGACTAGAAGAGTCGAGATGGCCTGTTTCCGTGCTGTAATTGTTATATGGTTATATGGTTGTATTTGCCAAACCAGTGCAGCTGCGACAGGACCAACAGCACAGCGATCCAGACAACATATTATTAAACATAAATGGCAGGAAGGACGCTGCCTGGTCCGCTGAATACCAGAGATATTGGCGGAATCGCTAAATTCCCGCAGTGGCTTAATTTTATATCCGGAATCCGGAATCCACAGTCCCTGTTTCCATTCCATTGTGGAAATGCGAGATACCTAGAACACAACATCTGACAGTGGAAACTAGCGACAGAAACTATCTCAACATTGGAATTAAACTTCAATTACCACCAACGGCCGCTGACACTATGTCTTACCGGCAATTCCAAAGGCTGAAATCAAAGGGTAGTAAACTTCTCGTATCCGCCAGATGACTGGATACACCATTTCAGTGAGAGGCTGTGACACCTGTTGCTCCTGGATTCACAGATCCGGCAGACACTCTGAGCTGATGCTTACACAGCGCCCATATTTATACAGAGGATCAGTCTCCAGAGACACGTTTGTACCCTTGACTAACGTTCTTGTTTTCAGTCACATGAACAAACACTTAATTCAGTCCGATTGAATTAAATCCTGGACCAGATGTAGGCACTGTCTGATTAAAGACAAATACATTAAATTATTGGGCACACCTCAGCAGTGACCCAGCAGGTGTAAATATTGCAGGAACTCCAATGACAAGCTGAGCTTCGTCACGGAGCCGACACATTTACAGATTTCACGTTTTTTTGTTGATTATTCATCTGTAACCGGAGTTCACCGACACCGACAGACCCTTAGATTCTGTCCCTACGGAATCCATTTTGTACTGTCCTGCAATTCCTGTCAGGCAGTCCCTCTCTCTCTCTCTCTCTCTCTCTCTCTCTCTCTCTCTCTCTCTCTCTCTCTCTCTCTCACACACACACACACACACACACACACACACACACACACACACACACACACACACACACACACACACACACACACACACACACTGAGTGAGAGAGTAAGAGTAGCACAATAGGAACAGAGATGCAACAGACAGAACAGTGTCGGGATGGCAATTATCAAATAACCCTAATGGTGATGTACAAAAACGAGGAATATCTGCGGAATCTGGAAGTTCAATGCGGGACAAACCAAGTGCTGGAAAATCTTTACTGAACTCCTACAATATTTTTGTGCTGAATTTGTAGACTTTTATGAACATCTCAAATCATCTAGAGGTCAAACAGATCTTGAGAAGAAATATTTCAATCTGCAAATGAATTGGGAGACACGTTAAATAATAATAAAAAATAGTACTCTGTCTAGAGTAGATGCAGGATATCTGGAAGCGAACGAGAGAAAGAGAAGCATCACGTGCAATGTCAGATATGAGAGCGAACGACAGAGAGCGAGAGGGTCAGGCAGACAGATAGATAGACATGTAGGCAGACAGACAACCAGAGGCAGATGAGTAGTTGTCTCATGTTGCTGCTGTATGTCCTAGTCTCTGATACAATAGATGAATGTCGGGTTCAGTCCCTGTCGGTCTCCTGAACCATGTGAGAGTGCTGTATTGTGTGTGAGTGTGGGGTTCATTCCCTATCTGTCAGCATATTTTACAGTTTGAGAGTGTGGTGTTCATTCTGTACGTGTCAGTCTCTGGGACAGTGTAGGGTTCGTTCTGTTCCTTCTGGTCCCTGCTGGAGTGTGAGAGTGCGGATTTCATTCTGTATCTCTCTGTCTCTTCTACAGTGTGAGAGTGTCGGTTTCATTCTGTATCTCTCTATCTCTTCTACAGTGTGAGAGTATCAGTTTCATTCTGCATCTCTCTGTCTCTTCTACAGTGTGAGAGTGTCAGTTTCGTTCTACATCTCTCTGTCTCTTCTACAGTGTGAGAGTGTCGGTTTTATTCTGTATCTCTCTGTCTCTTCTACAGTGTGAGAGTGTCGGTTTCATTCTGTATCTCTCTGTCTCCTCTACAGTGTAACAGTGTGGATTTCATATTGTACCTCCGTCTCTGATGTAGCGTGAAAATGACGGGATCATACTTTTTCTTTTTGCTTTTGTCCCATAAATTTGACATTAGATCATCGTGTACAATTAGCTGCATTTTTTTTATTCAAACTACATTTTGCACAACTATATCAAGCTACCTCCAGCTGACACCTCCAAATTCATTATACACGCTGATAGCTGGACGATAGTAGTCATGTTGGAATAATACTGCAAAAGTCATTCAGGCGGAAATGGGACTACGGGCCGACAATCTCAATGTTCACTCCTAATTATTAATATACGCTATTACATTAACTTTAGTTGTTCTCGGGACATGTGCTGGGAGTCACTGAAAAAAGATTCGCAACGGTTCTATAATATTCAATGACGTAACTGTGGTCGTAGTAGTTGGAACAATAATGGAATGCAGAATGAAGTAGAACCGCTGTAGAGAAAGGTAGATGATAAGGTGCAACATCAAAAGTAGGTAGATTGTGAAGCCAACAGTACATCATATAATACTAATTCTATAATAAATGTTGTAATTAAGCCCCGTATATGTGTTTTCAGGGTGATGTCGTATTTACTCCTGTATCTTTGCTACTTTTTCCCCGGAAATGGTGATGAGAGCGTAGATTTGAGTATTTTGAGACAGCCGTTCGCAGATATTTGACAAATAAATGACTAAACGTTTCCAGAAGGTACATCGGGATATGGAGTTTGGATTCTTATGAATCCATGCCTGGCATTGAAGGCAGAAGTGCCTTTGCACATCACATCCTCCTGATGTTAATGTTACTGTGTCTGTATTTCCCTTTGGCGTAATGGCCGGGCTGCGCACAACGCTTCATGTTTATGCAGGCAAGTGTTTCTATAGATCCAGCAGAGCTACCTGCTCTGGCATTCAGTACCGTCAGTCAACAGAATCAGATCTCAATTCGGCTGCTAAATTTCCCACCGAACTGGGCCCTTACCTTCAGAGATCTGTCCACGTGCTTTCCGGGATCCCTCTGGTCCACCATTGTACTTCACATTCCACCATTTGATATGGATCTGCTGGCCTTACGTAGACATTTTGTCTGCATTGCCTCACTTGTGCATTGTCATGTACCCTCCAGATTTAAAGGGCAAAGTTTCTCGTTTCACATCTATCTGTTATCTTACAGAACATAGCACATAGAATAGTGTAGCACATTACAGGCCCTTCGGCCCACAATGCTGTGCTGACCCTCAAACCCTGCCTCCCATATAACCCCCACCTCAAATTCCTCCATATACCTGTCTAGTAGACTCTTAAACTTCACTAGTGTATCTGCCTCCACCACTAACCCAGGCAGTGCATTCCACGCATCAACCACTCTCTGAGTAAAAGACCTTCCTCTAATATCCCCCTTTTACTTGCCACCCCTTACCTTAAAGCCATGTCCTCTTGTACTGAGCAGTGGTGCTCTGAGGAAGAGGCGCTGGATATTGACTCTGTCTATTCCTCTTAATATCTTCTACACCTCTATGATGTCTCCACTCATCCTCCAACTCTGCAAAGAGCAAAGCCCTAGGTCCCTTAATCTCTGATCATAATCCACATTCTCTAAACCAGGCAGCATCCTGGTAAATCTCCTCTGTACCCTTCATGACTTTTTAAATTTCAAACATCAACCATACCCCCCTCCCCTCCAAGAAAAAAAACAATTTCTCACAGGGCGAATAATACTCGAATATTAATTCATATCCTATCAGAATATTAATTCGGAATGCTCACAATTTGAGGAGAATGTAATTCAGCCTCAGCCCTTTGCCCCGTATAGACGGTGTTTGCAAGATGGCTGAATTTTGTCACAGTGCATTGCAAGTAGGCAGAAGCTGCGAGCTCCCGTGACGATAGGTAAAAGGACCCCGCGATCAGAAAAGCAGCGAGTTGCTGTAAGTTGTACATGCGGTGTGGGTGATCTAAACATATCTTTCCCATGTATCATAATCCCACAGAACTCTACACAACAAACTTACTATTCCTACAGGATTGACCAGAAATGACGTATGATTTTCGTTCCAGGGAGAGCTCCTTTCGACACACGGGGTGGAATGGCAGAACAACCCACTGTGAGTGAAATCGCATTCCCAGTACTCCAGTCCCACCCAGCCACAGTGGAGGAATTCACCTGGTCCCGGAACTGGTGAGAGTTGTTCCTGGAAACTGGCACCGGCTCTTGCTGCTCCACAGCGAATGGCAAAGGATCCATTCTGATCATGAACAGGGACTCAGACTAAGAAGGACATAACTGCCGCCGATATGGCTCTGACACTGAACACGGTAATTTCCCAGTCACCCATCGCCTCTTTCCTCCTTCTGTCACCTATGTACAGAAAGGACGGTATCCAGTTGCCAATGAACGTGCCATCCAGCTCGCGTCGGGTCAATGAAAGGAAGGCAGTGTAGTCACATTTTACTCTTAGTATCCAGAATTTGGCCTGTGACCTGTTGTCCGAGACCTCCGGTGTCAGAGCACAGCAGATTTTAATCCAAATTCTCAGACAACAGCCCGAGTGCAATGACACTATAGATGTGTTTTGTCTGTACCAAACTATACGAATGTATTTAATTTCAAAATATGACTAAAATTATTGGCGGTTTTCCTATTGCTAATCCCTTCAGCAACAAGTTTACCGATTTGGATACAACAGGGTGGGGTTGATGACCCATCAGGGCAAAACAGCAGCCGTAGCAATGGAGCCGGCTCTGAGGCGCTGTATATAAGGGTAAAGTCAGGCAGTATTGTAGTGATAGGTGACTCGATAGTTAGGGGGACAGCCAGGAGACTCTATGACAGCAAATACACAAGGTTGGTGTACTGCTTCCGGGACGCAAGGTTCCAGGATGTATTGGAGTGGCTCAAGGATATTTTCAAGATGAAGGCGGAGCAGTTAGAGCTTGTGAAGTGTGTTGGCATGAATGGCACAGGTAAAATGAGGATGAGCTTCACGCAGTGAGTATATAGAGTTGGGAATGTGACTGAACAGAAGGACCTCCAACGTACTTATCTCCGGATTACTTCTGCTGAATCGAGCTGACGCAATTAGGAATGGTATGAATGAGTGTCTGAGGGATGATGGTGCAGGCTGCAGGGATTCAACTCCTTGGGCTATTGGAATGATTTTTTGGGGAATGGGTGATCGGTACAAGAGGGACGGATTGCATCGGAACTGGAGGGGAACTGATGGTAAACACGAAGTTCACTGCAGATGCTGTGGTCAAGTCAACACGGACAAACACGCTGGAAGAACTCAGCAGGTTCTTATCCCTGCAAGTGTAAGTGCTGCGCCTGTCCATACACCATCTCTCTTACCAACATTCAGGGCCCCAAACAGTCCTTTCAGCTGAGACAACTCTTTACTTGTGAGTCTGCTGGGGTCATCTATTGCATCCGGTGCTCCCGGTGCGGCCTCTTCTATATCGGCGAGACCCGCCGCAGATTGGGGGACCGCTCCGTTCCGTCCGCCACAACAGACAGGATCTGCCGGTTGCCACCTACTTCAACTCTGCTTCACATTCCAATTCGGATATGTTCATACATGCCTCCTCTACTGCAGGGGTGTCAAACTCATTTTAGGTCACGGGCCGGATTGAGCAAAATGCATCTTCATGCGGGCCGGATCAGTCGGACGCGTGCGAACGCAGCTTTCGTTGCCTCCGTTTTTTCAGCCTACTCTCATGTGTCTCAGTCTCTGCTATAACTACAAATTGTTTCACTTTACAAATTTCGTTTCTTATGAAGAAGACTGCCGAGCAAGACTGCCGAATAAACACTAAAAACGCTGAAAACCTGGTACCTGAATAAACTCAGCATTAGCCATATCATACGCCATAGGCGCTTCGATTACTGGGGCCAGCTTTAAAAGTAATTAGATATTATCTCGCGGGCCAAAGATAATTCCACCGCGGGCCTTGAGTTTGACAAATATGTGTAAAGGTGATGAAAGCTCGCCATTCTCATGTTCCCCGGTGTTTTCCATTATCTGAAACTACTATTTTCGAAATTGAGGTTCTTTATCTGGAAAACCACGGAAGAATATTTGGATTTATTTTCGTGTGAATGGCTAAACAAAAGAGTGTAACAGGCCAAGCAAACAAATATCGTCGAATTTCATTTAGATATACGAAGCTAACAATGTGCCCGTGCGTCGAAATATAAACACGACCCAATTTAGTGATAAAATGAGTTAATATCTCTCCTTCACGATCAGAGTGCAAAATCAACAACAACAGCCGAGGTTTCATGCGCTTCTGTTCCGCTGATGTTTCGGTCTCTCGTTGGTACATTGTCAGATAATCTGCGGATTTCCCCGCTGCATGCTTTTCTCCAAACGCAGACCACATCACTTTTGCCCTTGTTCAATTCCACCTGCCAATTCTCAACCCGCTTCCCAGACAGTGAAGATCACGCTCAAGCCTGCCTAACCTGTACAGGACGCCCCCAGTTTTGGGACCGTCCGCATTTATTCTGATCCACCTGTTAACATTAACAACCAAATCATTGTAATAGATGATAAATAACACCGGGACTGACCCCAGTCCCAGCGGCACACTAGTCACAGTCAAGAAATCAACCATCCTCTCTCTGCTAATCCGGTGTTGGATCCAAATCAGCAGCTTTAGATTTTCAGCATACAATTTCAGTCCGGATATAATGCTTTGCATTTTATACTATTTCATTCTGACTTCGCGGCAAAGAATAGACCAGTCTGGAACTTGATATATCCAGATTTTAAATTCTCCGTCTGTTCAAACCGAATATTGATGAGTAAATGGTGGTAGAACTGTGGCAGCTCTGACAAATGTCTTTGAAATTAAATAGACTGCACCGGAAGACACAGGTATCCGATAAAGTGGTCAAGTCTTTCACCAGGAGCGGTACATTTCCTCATACCGAACGGCCCATGTGTGTGTGCAGGAAAAGGACGTTTAGTAATCGGTCCACAAACCGCAGCTAATATCGTGTGGGCTCGTAACATTTTTATTATCAAGAGTCCCTGGAATATTGCTCTCGATCTCTTATATGCTTAGAAGAACATTCGTACAGCGTATTTTATTGTCATACAGGTATCAGCTGTTACTTTTTCATCATTCAAATGTTTCCAAATGACCAGAACGATCGAAAGAAAAATTATCCTATCTCCCGCTTCAATAAAGTGTACTCCATTTCACCTGCCAAGCTAATGTCCAGTCCTCAATGTCAGATGCGAATGTGCTTCGTCGATGTTATAAAATAAATCAGTTGAATTTGATTGTCCATGTTGATTGCTCAGGATGATTGTTTATGTTCGAATCGCCATTGATTAGAAAATGTCCCATTTCAGCAGCTGAAGCCAAGTGTCTTGGAAAATTAAATTAGCAATGTTCATATTATCATTTGTTTAAAAGTTAATAGCTTGTAACATCCCTACGGGAGACAATTTTACGGAACAGTGACAAAGTGAGAAAAACACTTTAATGTCAGTATTTGTTTAGCTGGTTGTCTCTTCTGCGGCTGACGTGGTAATCACCCTAATTTCCTCAGTGGAATTACTCTCCCTTGCATATAACTCTGTAAAACCGATTACCAGCCCATAGCAGCAGTTGGAACTTTCCGTAAAACTGAACGCTGCTTCTGACGGAATATGGAATATCCAACGATTTACTACATCGTGGGCATTTTCTATCCTGCAATTGGAGTGATCGGTATCCCAGGTAAGTTACTGGAGCTCATCACTCTATGTAAGATGCCGTCCTCTTGCTTTTGTTTCGCTGCACTGTTCGACCTTTTCCTTAGCACAGCTTCTACCCTTGTCTGAAACCTGTTTCCAGGATTCAGGATTCAAGCATCTGATTTATTTTTTCAGTGTCCATACTTTTTCGATTTGATATTTTTTCCTGTTTTGTCAAATACTTTGGTGCTAATATTGCCAAAGTTTCATAGTTTAATTTTTTCGTCATTCTGAAGTGACAGTGGTCAGTTTTGCAGATCGACAGCTTTTTCAAATGATCGTCCAGTGGAATATCTACACTCTGATCTGTTCTTCCGAAAATCACTAAGTTGTAACTTATACATGGAACTTCATGAATTTCACTACATATAATCCCTTCAGCTCTTTCTCCTCTAGTAATGGAGATGGTGTCGTTTACTGGAGCGATCGAGGGCTCACCAGTACGTGAGTAAGAGATATCAGATGCCCGGCTCTAAACTGTCGGAAAGCCGCCAACCTACCGCCACTCCAGTCCATTATCCGAAGTGCGCCGACGGAGTCCGCATACATTGAATTTCTGCTTTTTAGTTCGAAAAAAAATCATATACTGCTTATCATCGGAAGAATGGTAGGCATTCAGAGAGTTGCAGCCAACAATAATTCCGTATTTATTTTTTCAAATTTCTTGTAGTTAATTTAACGGCGATTGTGATCCTATCTCGGGGAAAATGCGGACTCTCCAAATGCATCACCCGGTACCTGGTTGGAATGGCAACAGCGGATCTGATGATGGTTACAATTTTCGGTTTAGTGGAATGGACCAACAAATTCTACATTTATTTTAGATCCCTGCTCATCACTCCTGTATGCGCCCTGACACTTGTATTTAGAGTTATAATGAGGGACTGTTCTGTTTGGTTTACGGTCAGTTTTACCTTCGATCGTTTCATCGCAATATGTTGTTGTAAGCTGCGGGAACGATACTGCACCGAGAGAACAGCAACGGTGGTTATCGTGATTGTGGTTACAGTGAGCTGCCTCAAATGTGTCCCGTATTACTTTGCCGTTGAACCGTACGTCATCATTGACAACATACCATGGCATTGCGCCTTCACAGCTAAATACGCTACTTCACCCATGTGGAAAGGATACGAATTTCTGGATAGCTTTTTAACACCGTTGCTACCGATCTGTTTAATTCTGGTATTCAATGGGTTAACAGTAAGATATATCACTGCGGCAAATAGAGTCCGCAGAGGGCTTCGGAACAGCAGTGATAATCAGAAGGATGCCGAGGTAGCAAACCGCAGAAAATCGATGATTTTGTTGTTTGCCATATCTGCTAATTTCATATTATTTTGGTTGCCCTATGTAGTTCATTCCTTGACTTGGCAATCGCAAAACTATTCTTTTCAAGACAGATATTTGAGTACCCCGGTATATATACTGCAGCAATTTGGATACATTTTTCAAACTCTGAGTATGTGCACTAACACTTTTATCTATACACTGACACAGAGGAAATTCAGAGAAGAGTTCAAGAATGGAATGAAGTATGTATTTACTTTAAAAGGGCGTCTGTGTAGATAACGTCCAGGTCCAATTGCAATTCAGCGGAGTTTTCAAACAAGACAGTTTAAAAATTATTAGTTATGGTAAAGTAGTCATAAATTCAAACAATCTTGTGGCTGCCATTCCGAAATCCCAAAAACCGGCGGAAGATCGCATACTTCATACAGTTCTAGTAGGAAACTGGGCAAATGGTCAATGAGTTGGAGTAACTGTTACAGTGGGTGTATAAATTCCAAATTATCACTGAGACTTGACAATCACAAGGAGAAGAATGGCTTCTAGACTGACGGTGATTTCAATGTTTCAGAATGGACATTGTCGGGTGAATGAGAGTGAAGGGAGAGCATTTGAACAACAGGGAAAGTACAATAATATCGCAGTTGACTTCGGTTGCTTAACAGTAAACTGGTGATTGTATCTCAAGATACATCTGCAAAGCAGGCGTTTCGAAGGCAAGGGTAACGGGACGGGTTGGGTAATAGAAATGTCTCAGTGGGGTATCAAGCTATAGAAGATCGATTACATTCCCCAGGGCCAAAGTCTTCTGTCACCTCAACCTTGCTAACATCAGCTTTTCACTCTGTGTCTGTGCATTTCAACAGATGTTACCGCTCCAACGTTCGTAATCTGATAAAGTCTTGTGATGAACACTAATTCATATAGGCAGCAGTTAAGAACAGCCCACTATTTATTGGAAATTTCAGAGGCGTGAGGGTTTTGCAGAATATCCACTGTAAAATCTGCATGGAACTATACTACAGTGCATAGAGACACTGACATTTGTCAGTGCTGTATACGCCCAAATGGAGTGGAAAACGAGTCTGTAAATGAAACGGGAGCAAGGGATGTTGCGAATGGCAGCGGTGGAACGCCGCGTGAGCGGTGTGCAATTGGAGGCGGATCAGTAGTGCCAGAAATAGTGGGAGGTGGGGGTGTGCTTCCAACCAAATTAAAATCCCATCCCCACCGACTTTCCTGAAACGGATATTCTTGACTTATGGAACAGAGTTTCAGAATACAGATTACGTTACCAAAATGTCATACGATATCAGAGCAGAATTAGGCCATTTGGCCTATCGAGTCTGCACCACCATTTCATCACGGCTTATCCATTTCTCTTCTCAATCCCATTCTTCAGCATTGTCCCCGCTGCCCTCCATTATCCGTTCATACATTGACCAATCAAGGGACTATCCATATAATCATATAACATAAAACAATTATAGCACGGAAACAGGCCATCTCGGCCCTTCTAGTCCGTGCCGAACGCTTACTCTCACCTGGTCCCGCTGACCCGCACTCAGCTCATAACCCTCCATACCTTTCCTGTCTATATACCTATCCAATTTTACTTTAAATGACAATACCGAACTTGCCTTTACCACTTCTACTGGAAGCTCGTTCCACACAACTACAACTCTCTGAGTAAAGATATTACCCCTCGTGTTACCCTTAAACTTTTAACCCCTAACTCTCAACTCATGTCCTCTTCTTTGAATCTCCCTTACTCTCAATGGAAAAAGCCTATCCACGTCAACTCGATCTATCCCCCTCATTATTTTAAATATTTCTATCAAGTACCCCATCAACATTCTACGCTCCAAAGAATAAAGGCCTACATTGTTCAACCTTTCCCTGATAACTTAAGTGCTGAAACCCAGGTAAGATTCTAGTAACTCCTCTCTGTACTCTCTCTATTTTGTTCACATCTTTCCTATAATTCGGAGAACAGAACTATACACAATACTCCAAATTCGGCCTCAACAAAGCCTTGTACAATTTTAACATTACATCCCAACACTTATACTCAATGCTCTGATTTATAAAGGACAGCATACCAAACGTTTTCTTCACCAACCTATCCACATGATATTCCACCTTCAGGGAATCGCACCATTATTTCTAGATCACTCTGTTCTTCTGCATTCCTCGATGCCCTACCATTTACCATGTATGTCCTATTTTCATTAGTTCTACCAAAATGTAGCACCTCACACTTATCAGCATTAAACTCCAATAAATGAAATTATATTCTATATAATCGCCGTGGTCACTTTGGGGAGATATATGTTTTTGAAGGGGGCACCTGGATTTGAACCAGGGACCTCTTGATCTGCAGTCAAATGCTCTACCATTGAGCTATACCCCCGCATTTTAATGCTGCAGATTGTGGAGGCATTGCCAATAATCTTTCAAGTATTGATAGATTTTGGCGTACCGGATGACTGGAAAATTGGAAACGTTATTCCACCATTTAAGAGGGCCTGTTAGCCAGATATCAGTAGTTGGGAAGTTACTGGAAACGATTGTTAGGGACGAGATTACAGTGTTCCTGCAGGCACATGACAAGATAGGCCAAAGCCTGTATAGTTTTCTGAAAGGAAATTCCTGCCCAACTGGTCTGGGTGCTGGTTACCAGTTGTGTTTCACCGGTGCAGCATTAGTGAGGAGCGGGTAGTGTCGAGGAAACAGAGAGCGTGCAGAGCGACATAGATAGTTTAGGGGAATGGGCAAAGAAGTGGAAAAAGAAAAAACAATGTTGGAAATTGAATAGCCATGCATTTTGGTGGAAGAAACATAAACGTGCAGACTATTATTTGGATGGGGATAGAATTCAAAATACAGAGATCAAATGTACTTGGGAGTCCATGTGCAAGATACCCTAAAGAATAACCTCCAAGTTGAGACGTTTTTGAAGAAGTCGAATGCACTGTTGGCATTAATTTCTCGAGGAATATTTCTCGAGATATATAAGAGCAAGGATGTGACGTTGAGGCTCTATAAGGCCCTCGTGAGACCACATTGGAGTATCGTGTGCAATTTGACTCTGCTTATTTTAGAGAATATATACCGCTATTGGAGATGGTTCAGTGAAGATTCACCTTAAAGATTCGAACAATGAAAGGGTTACCGTATGAGGAAATGTTGGCAGCTCTTGGGTTGTATTCCATGGAGTTCAGGAGAATGAGTGAGATATCATAGAATCATCCCGAATGTTAAATGCCCTAAACCGATTAGATATGGCGAAGTTATTTCCCATTGTAGGGGATTCCAGGCCAGGAGGGCACGATTTTCAGATTGAAAGACGTCCATTTCGAACTGAAAAGTGGAGAAATTTGTTTAGTCAGAGGGTGGAAAATCTGTGGAATCCGTTGCCACGAGCGGCTGTGGAGGCCAGGCCACTCGGTGTATTTAAGGCAGGGATAGATGGGTTCCTGATTAGCCTGGGCTTCAATGGTTATGGGATGAAGAGACAGGGGAGTGATGATGACTGGAAGATTGGGATCAGCCCATGATTGATTGGCGACACAGACTGAATAGGCCGAATGTCTTACTACTCTCCTATATCTTAATGTCGTAATACGAGATTTCATAACCAACATGAAAAGCAAAAGAGAGGGTGTACAATTGAGCAATATTAGTGGGAAGTCGAAACACTGGAAAGTCATAATGAAGGTAAAGATCGAGTACGAAAGTAAGCTAGCTAATAATATTAACAATGTTACCAGAATTGCCTTCTGATATATAAAGTAAGAAAAGTAGCGAGATTGAATATCGGATCGCTGACAGCGATGCTGGAGATGTAGCACTGTGGGACCTTGAAACACCGGACGAACTAAATAGTATTTTGTATCAGTCTTCAGTCTGGAAAACCCCAACCGCGTGATGGAAGTTCCAGGTGTCAGGGGTATGAGGTGTGTGAAGTTACCATGACCGGAGAGAAGGTAAGTGAGTAACTCAAGTGTCTGAAGTTAGACTGGAGGGAAGAGGTGGTACACACCCCAGAGTTTAAAAATCGTTGGCTGAAGACATGGTGGGGGTATTAGTGATGATCGTGCAACAACAGCTCGGTTCTATGCCGGTGAGTCTGACCACAGCGGTTGTGAAGATGTTGGAGTCAATCATTAAGGATGAAGTCTCAGGGGACTTGGAGAGACATGATAAAGTAGACCAGAGACAGCATGGTTCCGTCAAGGGAAAATTTGGCCTCAAATATCTGTTGGAATTATCTGAAGAAGTAACAATCCGGCCGAATTAGAATGACTTGCTGTCCTCTACTTGGATTTTCAGAAGGCACTTGACACATGAAGCTGCTTGGAAAGCTACGCGCCCATGGTAATACAGGAAAGGTTCCAGCATGGATAAAGCGGTGGTTGATTGCCAGACGGTGAACAGTAGGAATAAAGGGAGCCTTTTCTGACTGACTGCCGGTGTCCAGTAGTGATTCACAGGGGTAGTTACTTGTTTTTTCTTGATCTCCGTTCCTGGGTGATGGAGCAACTCAGCTATTCGCCTGTCCCGCCGTATCCGTGGAAAACCGGAGCATGAATACATGGGTTCAGGCCCAAGAATCTCATCACGACCTCACTAACCATCAGATGTGACAGTCCATGATTCATATTACATACCCACTTTCATTTTACCTCCCTCTTAACTTAATTCTGCATCGTTTATTTGAATTAAATTGACTTTATTACTTGGAAACTTCATACACATGAAGAGTAAAAATCCTTATGTTACTTCTTCCTTCACATGTGAAATGTGCAATTATAGTAATTTATAATATTATGTGCGAAAGGATCGTCAATATAACATAGAAGTACAGTTGCTTCAGCATGAATTAAGCAGTCAGATAGCCTGGTGGATGAAGCTGTCCGGAAACCTGTTGGCCCTGGCATTTATGCTGCAATACAATTTCCAAGATGGTAGCAGTTTGTTGGTTGGGGTGACTGAGGTCCCCAGTGATACTTTGGGCCCTTTTTTATTCATCTTTCTTTGTATATGTCCTGAATATGGGATGTTCACGTCTACACATGCGCTTCGATGTCAGAGTCCTGCGATTGAGGAAGGAAAGGTTTCCATACCGGAGTGTGATGCAGCCAGTCAGGATGCTCTCAATTATGCCCTCATAGTAAATTGTTAAAATTTGGGAGCCCATACCAAACTTCTTCAAACGTCTCTGGTGAAAGAAGGGCTGTTGTGCCTTTTCGCCACAGACGGTATTTACAGAACACGTGAAATCCTCGGTGAAGTTTATGCCGAGGAACATAAAGCTGTTCACCCTCTCAGCGCCAGATCCATTGATGCTATCAGGGACTCAAACAGTTAACCAATACCTGCGGTCACATCAGTCACTGCGCCAAAAATCTTCCATTTCGGAGTGCTGGAAGTTTCGGACTGCCCTCTGTTTCTGGTGATCCCGACTGTGAGTCTTCACTCTGATCTACAGCCCATCAGCGAGCGTGTTGGCTATGGAAGTGATTATAAGTCGACACTGAGACACGTGTGTAGGAAGCCGATACGGAAGAATTGTTAACTTAATGAACAAAGTAAAAGTAACTGCTCCAGCATGGTTTTCATTTGCAACATTCGTGGTTCTTTTCAATATGTTTCAGCATTTATCATTTTTATAGAACTCATTTTTTTCCGATTCTGGTGTGTGAACAGAGATCCATAATATACATCATTGGGCTGATTATCAAATAGAACTACTGTATGTTCTATGCATTCATTTTAAGTATTAGTGTTTGTAAAAGAATGTCGATTTTAACCAGTGCATGCCGAAGGAGAAGTGTTCATTTACTCACTACATGTAAAGATAACACTGAAATCAGCAACAATTTGACAATTCCATGAGCGAAGCAGCCTCCGCCTCGGTAGTCCAAAGAAAAGGACCGCGGATCTGTTCTTTAGAACCGTCAGCGGAGCCGCTACTGAACTGACGTTTCTGATACACTTTAGATAAAGGTTGGCAAATGTCAGGAATTAGCACCGCTTCGCAGTGGATTGTAATGTGAATCTCCGTCTGCATTCACATACTAGGTTCCCTCTTGCGATTATCATTAGAGATGATGAAGCCAAAAAAGGATATTGAGGTAACGTGAAATTCAGAATGTTTCAGCTTGAAGTAATGACCCTGATCAACTGTATGTCGTTTCTAAATGTCTGGAAAACTGCTGGCGCGTTCATAAGACCGAAGTGCATGCTGAGGAACTCGAGGTTCTCTGTCGGTGTATTGATTGACGTCTTCCGCTCGTCACCCTCCTATTTGCGAAAGAGGTTGTATGAACATGCTGAGGAACTCTGTCCAGGCCTATGAGCTCGTATAATCGACCCGGCGGAGGAGAGGGACCTGGATTAGTCGAATTCTGCATCTGCCCTGATGGAAAAGAGCCGAGACATTTTCCCTGACTATTAACTCTACTCTCCTCCTTTAGTCCATCCCGCTCTATCATTTCTGAAGCAAAGGAACTCTGTAATACTGAACTGCCAGACCAGACTCTCCTGCAACCCAGTCTCATTATCGGGTAGGACACCATGATTCCAGGTTTTGATCCAAGCAGTGTGTTCATCGGCTTTTTCTCAGATACTTCTATCACTGAAATATACGCACCTCAGGCCACTAGTCGGACCTTCCTCAACGAATGTATTCCTAACGTTGTGTGAGATCTTATCAACGTATCTGCACAATCTTTGCACCAGCTGTTCTAGCAACCTGGTTGCCATTCCCCTGTAAATGTTGTTTATGCTTCATCATGCAGCGCTAGCTAAACGTCCAGCAGGTTATTAGTACACTTCCTGATCACGTACAAAGCTTCTTTATCCACAGGTCTCAGATTCCCTGGAAGAGAAATCAGTGATCGAAAAATCGTATGGCCTCTCTCCTACAGATCCTTAGCCACGTGTTAATCCGTATCATATTTCAATTTCTACCCTGATTAGGACGCGACACGTGTCGTTGACACATCCCTGAAGATCCTACCCTCCACCTCAGCAACTAACTCCCTGAATGTCCATTGAAGAAATTCGTCACTCTTCCTACCGATGTCATTGGTACGGAAATGGACCACAGCTGCTCTCTGCTCACGCTCATACTGAAGAATATTCAGGAATTGATCCAAGTTGTCCCGGATCCTGGCATCCGGGAGACAACATACCATTCATGGATCTGGTTCTTCCCTTCCCTTCTGAGTCACAGAACAGGCTCAGTGCCAGAGGTCCGACCGCTATGAACTTTCCCTGCCAGGTCATCCAACCACAAACGGCATCCAGGTGTTGCTGACTGTGATAGCCATAGGGATAGTCTGCACTGGCTCTTTAAATCCTTTCCTCTTCCTGACTGTCACCCAGTTTCCTGTATCCTGCACCCTGGGTGTACTTACCACTCTGTATGTCCTCGTCAAACACGCCCGTGGCCCCGAATGAAACGGGGTTCATCTAGATTCAGCTCCAGAACCTTGGGGCATATTACAAGCTGCAGTTGTCATGGTCCGGTCTGTTAAATCTGCCTTCCGGTTCACGGTCCGGTTTTTCGATCATTAAATCCGGGTTTTCCTGTTTTCCCTTGTTCCACTGGGTGCCTTAATTGAGGCACCTGATTTTCTTTTTGGACAGGCTTCGGGATTCAATTTCAGGCTGCTTGACTGTTTTCTCTCTCGCTGCCTCTCCTCTCCCTTCTGAACCCCTGACAGTTACATCGGCAGTTTATCTCGACAGTTACTTCGGCAGTGAACTTCGTCTGTAATCTTCGTCTGTTACCTCCGCCTGCTACCTTGCCTACAGACTCGCCTGCTTCCTTGCCTGTATCGCCATCATGTTCTGCCGCCGGAGTAAGACCGGAGCCTTGTTCCCAAGGAGGGACCCCGGCTCTGTGTTCCTGTGCTCTATTCCGAGGCTCTGTGTTCCTGTGCTCTAGTCCACGGCTTTGTGTTCATGTGCTCGAGTCCAAGGTTCTGTGTTCCTGTGTTCCAGGACCTGGTCTAAACCACGACCAAGAAACTCGTCCGGTCCAAGCCACGTCCTGGAGTCCGTCCATTTCAAGTCAAGGATTCGTATTCCCAGTACTATCTCGTGTCTAGTCTGTTCCTAGCCCCGTATCCTCGCCTGGATCCGGGTTCCGAGCCCCAGTCAAGACCAAAGTTCCGGGTCCCTGTCCTGTCTCCGGCTCAGAGTCCTAGTCCAGGCTCCTGTTTCCATATCCAGCGTAGTGTCCACCCGACTTCCCTTGCTTTCTGGATAAAACTAGTCCTGTTCCGAGTTCCTCAGTGTCTATGTCTTGAATTAGGGCTCGCTATCATCGCCCCCCTTGTAACAGCAGGTGTTGTTATCAGTGGCTCTGCCGGTATCTCCGCCTTCCAAATCCCGCGAGAAGATTTCCACTTAGACGATGGCTGACCCGCTTGTCCCTGTGTTACTTTAATGTGTTCTGTTCCTTTAACACTAGATCAGATTATCAGAATCATTAATCATCACATTATTGGGCCTTATAGTCTAGTTACCAACATCCACCTGTAAAGCAGCGTTGTCCCGTATAATTGAACCTTCTGCGTTCAGTTTCTGTTGACGTTGTTGTGATTAATTCCCACCCAGTTTTCAGATTCAGTCCTGTCTATAAACATTTATTTCTCCGCTTCCCTAAATGTGAAAACAATGAGTTTTCCAAGCGTTATCGTTCATCTCGACAGCTTCATTTTCCACAGAAATTGCCTAACCTGAGAAAACTTAACACTCTCGATTTCATTTCCGTTTGGCAGGATATGTGTCTTCGTGTGTATATAACTTTGCTAACAAACCAGGCATTCATTCCATTCTGAAACACAGCTCAAAAGTTGTCAGGGTGGCCGAGTGGTCTAAGGCGCCAGACTCAAGGAATGAAAGTCCTTCCGGCAAACGGGAGGGTTCTGGTCTCCATCTGGAGTCGTGGGTTCGAATCCCACTCCTGACAAAATTTCTCTTTAAGCATTCAATCGAGGCGATGTTATTTCCGTAAACAAAACCTGGGTTGTTGAGGTGGATTAGAAAACCGGCTGAAAATTAAGATTATGTTTTTGAGGCTATTCATCGCATTACAACAGATCATCGTACACCGAATTCAGGGTGAGTGAAGCATCTCGGCCCGAAACGTCGACTGTTTACGCTTTTCCACAGATGCTGTCCGGTCTGCTGAGCTCCTCCTGGCATATTCAGCCAATCAAGAGAGAATAGTTTCTAAATTAAAATCATTGGTTGCTGAAATAATTAATGGATGGGCAGGTGAATATACATTATCACCATTTGATCAAAAGTCTGATGGTTGATCGGTAGTAACAGCTCTTGAACCTGGTGGTGCGAGTCCTGAGGCTCTTCTACCGTCTATCTAATGACAGCAGCGGAGAAAGAGCATGGGAACGTGCTGATGACCTCAAACGCTGGATGCCGTTGTCCGATGACAGCGTTTTATGTGGATGTACTGACTGTTTGGGAATGCTTTACCCGTGATGGACCGCGTCGAATCCACTGACTTTTAAAGATTTTCCTTCAAAGGCATTGCTATTTCCGTACCAGGTCGTGATGCAGACAGACAATATACTCTCCACCTCACATCTGCAGAAGTTCATCAAGGGTTTTGATGTCATGCTGAATCCCCGCAGTCTCCTAAGAAAGCAGAGGAAAGAGTTATACCACCAGTTTAAAGTTACGTACGCACCACACCTCCGATCCTTCAGGGAGAACTGGCTCATGGACCTCTGGTTTTCCCTCTGTGGAAGAACACAATCAGTTACTTGGTCTCGCCGACATTGAGTGAAAGTGTTTTGTTACATCTTCTTTAAAACGATCCCCTCTTAGTTGAAATGTATGTAAACCCTGGAATGAAGATAACATCTGCGTGTTTTGCCTTTATCCATGCCTAAAAATCTAAGAAACGTCTATCAGATTCCCCCAACGTCCCATGCACCAGAGAAAAACAATCCAATTTGTCCAAACTCTCGATATCGCCGAAAACGTCTAATTTAGGAAACATTTTGGTGAGGCCCCTCTGCACACTCTCCAAATCCTCGTCATCCTTTCCATGACGGATGTCCTGAACTGTGTGCGTTACCAGTTCCTGTGCTGTGCTGCCGTATGCTATAATTTCGCACATGCTCAGAAACCTGGGAAAATGCATCGCGTCCATTTTCATTTAAAATGCCCAGGATATAGTGTGTGTTTCTGTGTACAGTATACCCTCTCACCAAGGCAGTCATTCAGACTAATCTGAAATATAGCTGTTTATCATCGATGTAAAGACAGTACTGCAGGGGCTTTCAGGGTGGCCGAGTGGTCTAAGGCGCTAGACTTAAGGCGAGAAAGTCGCTTCCTAGTAAACACGAGTGTTCTGGTCTCCAGCTGGAGGCGTGGGACCGAATCCCACTCCTGATAAATACACGTGCTGTTTTTATAATTCAATCACCGTGATTTTATTGCAGCAATCAATTCGTAGTCTGTCTGGGAGTATGAGAAAGAAGCAATTAAGATAAAGATTTTGTTTTAGTCACAGCAGAGAGCAGAACAACGGGTCACATTACATAGGATTCAGGCTGAGGAGTAAGATGAGAAAGAGGCCTCGGTGAAGAGTGCCTTTCTCACTTTCTCAGCCGTGGCTGTTGGTTGGACAGAATGACATCGAGGCAATTCAGACACGTTTTCGGTCATTATATTGAAATAGATTCGTCGTTCTTAAGCATTCATCTGTCGCAGATCTCAGTACCGCACATTTAACAGCATTCTGGATTTGGGAATATCGGATTGATCATTCCGGAATGCATTTTATTAACTATCTATGGTGTAATAGGCCACCCTGTCTTCTTTTGCAATGCTGATGTTTTAAGGTGTACAATAAGGATAATAGCCATCGGCCCAACTAGTTCAAAGTTCAAACCTGAAAGTAAATTTTGCATCACAGCGTACATATACATATATCACCACGTACAACAATGAGATTCACCTTTCCCGCGGGTGTCCAAGAAACACAATAAAATCCTCAAAGGACCGCAATAACAGGGCGTTCAAAACAAACAATGTGTGCAATACAACATACATTGCAACGTCAAACGAAATAATAGTGATCATAACAATTTTAATTATTGTTTTATGTAATAATCCAGGCCGACTACGAAGTCCACTATAGTTTTTAGAGATTTAAATCCTCTGTCAGAAACAACTAAACGAATTATACGTTGACACAGAATTGAACATGGTCGATCCGAAATTATTCACACCTTTATCAGTGAAGCTGAAATCTTGTCCCCAGTTGCAACAGAGAACTCCGTTCACTTCCCTGATCTGGGAGACTGTGTGTTCCATTTGCCACTGCTTTTCCCGTTTTCCAAGTCTTTCTAAGGTTTTTCGTAGCCTCTCTACTTCTTCCAGTTGTCCCGTCAAGTCATCGCCAGCCCGGATTAAAACACCTTTGCCCGCAGTTTGGTCAAACTGCCATTCCATGATCGCAATTTTCCCTACCATTTACGGTAATTAAAAGCCTTAAACAACAAATCATCTGGGCTCTTGCTCAGACACCTCTTTGTCCTCGCCCGTCCCGTTGTGGCTTGTCCTGTTTATCTTGAATGTGAATTTCATGCTCAACTTCCTGTCGAACAGTGACCCCGAGCAAAATTCGGAGTACGTAGCCAATCGCTAGTATTAAGATTGGGAATGGTGGGAGAGCGGTGTGTGAGGCTTCCTGAAGGGAAGCGCAAAGTGACAGAATGAGTGGTAGAGACGTGGTCCTGTCCAAACAAATTCCCTCATTACAGTCCTGACAGAGAACGTACGCAACTCCACCATCAGATATGTTTGCCATAAAGAACGATATCCCGATTAGTTTTATTTGTGTTGTCCCAAACGAAAGTCTCCCGGCCTAACCCCGTTCTCATTCAATATCTCAATCTCCACACATAAACATTGCTAATTGTATCCCAGCAACAGGTTCCCCATGCAGTCCAAGTTTCAAAATCCGTCCTCCGTGATTAGTAGTTCGCAAATATTTTAGCAAATTTTAAAAAAAAGGCATATTCATGTCCTTATTTTGACGGAATTATCACTTTGTCTCGTGTCCCTCGTTTCCCTCGCCTCATTCTGAATCTTCCCTTTCCCATTGGTCAATTGTGGCTCTGTGCCGTGATCCCAGTGCGGAAAGTGTAGTCCCTGAACTTTATCCTGCAAATCATCGGAAGCACCTTCCTGCAGAGCGGCCTGTCGACATTCCTCGTTATCACTTAATTCTACCTGTCACACTAGGCATCAGTTTACTATTTACCCGCCATAGAATGATCCAGGAGTAGTGTGCTCTTTGAGTGGTGTGTAAAACGTGTGAGGGCGTTGAAGTGGCCCATTGAAGTGGCTAATGCAGGAGTGTTGGTTTCTGTCGGGGCCAATCTGTTGCCGAAGATGGGGTCAGTCTATATCTCCATTGAGAACCACGCATAGTCCGTTGGGCAGTGTGGTGCAGGAGGAGTGTTGTATTATTGGGAGTCATAAAATAAGACTGTATAATCATCAACATTGAATTTCATCTGTTAAACTTACTGTTTGTCACAGTTATCCTTCCTGTTTATCACGGCTATGTCGCTTTTCATGAAAGTTTATGGAACATTACTCTTGCTACTGACCTCTATGGAAGCCCAATGGAAATGTTCCATCAGTGCAGAGAACATACAACATTTCAGAGTTTGGCTTTGTTTCTGTACAGAAGCAGTTTCTATCACACAGCATTATTTAATCTTGAGAGCAACCCCATTATACCAACAGCATTTCGATGTCAGTAAGTGTCCCATTTAATTTGCATACTCATCTTCTTATTTATTCTCCTATCTGCATTTTTGTTCTCTGTGTAGAATCTGTTTTGATTTTTATTTAGCTTACACCATAAGACATAAGAGGAGAAATAGGCCATCTGGCCCATCGGGTCTACTCCGCCAATGAATCATGGCTGATCCACAGAAAGGGAATATAAACCAGTCTGGAATGATTAATCCGATATTCCCAAATCCAGAATGGTGTACAACGCACGTTACGGAGCTCCGCGTCAGATGTACGTTTAAGAACGACGATGTAAAATGACGTTTCAATATAGCGACCAACAACGTGTCTGAATGGCCCCGATGTCATTCTGTCCAACCAGCAGCTACGTTTGAGAAGGTAACACAGACACTCTTCACCGAGGACTCTTTCTTATCAAACGAGGCCCCAATCCGAAGTCATGTGACCCTTTGTACTGCTCTCTGATGTGACGAAAACAAAATCTTTATCTTTCTTGCGTCTTTTCCATCCTCCCAAAAACACCATGCATTGATCGCTGCCATAACATTACAGTGATTGAATTATGCATGCGTAAAGCACAGTTGTTGTCAGGAGTGGGATTCGAACCCTCGCCTCCAGGTGGAGACCAGAACACTCGGGTTTACAGGGAAGCGATACTCTCGCCTTCAGTCTGGCGCCTTAAACCACTCGGCCACCCTGACAGCCATGCAATACTCTGTTCACATCGAACTTAAAAAGCTGCATTTCAGAACAGTCCGAATGACTGCTCTGGTGGGAATAGACGTGTTGCATTTTCTCAGGTTGCCAAGCATGTGCGAAATGCAGCACAGCACTGGAACATGTAGTGCATACTTCAAGCCATCCGTCATAGAAAGGCTGAGGAAGCTTTCGAGTGTGCAGATAGGCTTTACCAACATGCTGTCTGAATTAGACGATTTGGGCGATAAAGAGAGTTTGGACAAACTTGTTTTTTTTTCTCTCTGGTGTAGCGGAGGGTGAGCGGGAATCTGATAGATGTTTCTTAGATTTTGAGAGGCATAGATAAAGATAGAGAACGCAGAGATTATCTCCATCCCAGAGTTGACATGGCTTATTCCATCGGGCATACATTTCAACTAAGAGGGGATAATTTTAAAGAATATGTGACAACACTCCGTCACCCAATGTCGGCAAGACCAAGGAAGTGATTGTGGTCTTCAGGAGAGGGAAAAATGGAGGTCCATGAGCCAGTTCTTATTGAAGGATCGGAGGTGGAGTGCGTAAGTAACTTTAAATTGGTGGGTATTACAATTTCCTCTACTTTCATAGGAGACTGCGGAGATTCGGCATGATATTAAAAATCTAGGCGAACATCTATAAATTGTCTGTCTGCATCACGACCTGGTACGGCAACAGCAAGGCCTTTGAAGAAAACTCTTAATAACAAGTTAGTGTATTCATCGGCCCTGTCCATCCTGGGTAAAGCTCTGCCAAGCATTAAGCTAATCTACATAAACCGCTATCATCGGAAAGCAGCATTCATCATCAGAGGCCCTCATCTCCCCGTCCCTGCTCTATTGCCGCTGCTGCCATTAGGTTGAAGGTAGAAGTTAGAAGAGACTCAGGACTCACTCGCGCCACCACGTTCAAGGACAGTCACTACTCATCAACCATCAGGCTTTTGATCAAAAGCTGATAACTTACAATCACGTGCCTATCCATTGAGTAATCCGACAACCAGTGTTCACTTTGAACACTTTTATATATTGATTAGCTGAGTTGTCTGCAGGAACTCGAAACTCCAGGCAACACCTGTGCAGAAGAGTTAACAGTCGACTTTCGGTCAGAGATGCTCCAGAAATCAGTCACCCAGAATCCGATGTACGATGATCTGCTGTGCTGCAATGTGCCGTGACGAATGCACAATCTTTCTACCGTTTTTCTAATCCACTCATACAACCACGTCTTCGCAGTAACAACATCACCTCGGTTCAATGTTTAAAGACAAATGATGTCAGGGGTGGGATTCGAACCCACGCCCCCAGATGGAGACCAGAACACTCGCGTTTGTAGGAAGGACTTTCATTCCCTGAGTCTGGCGCCTTAGACCGCTCGGCCACCCTGACAACTTTGTGTCACCCATTTCATATCCAAAACTAAATTGTTGTGTTTGAGAACAGATTGAATGCCTGATTTGAGAACAGAGTTATATACAGACAAACACAGAAAGTCATCCTGGGAATCGGAAATGAGAACGAGCTTCTAAACAGTTTTCTAAGGTTAGGCAGCACCTGTGGAAAGAGAAGCAGTATTAAGATTACAGATCGAAACTCGTTAGGCGCGTCACAGCAGACATTTGGTAAGGAGGTTGTAATGGTGATAGAACGCTTGGATGACTCGCTGTCTTCACAGGTAGGAGAGTGAGAAAATAGACGATTATACATAGGACAGAATCTTGCACCATTAGGTGGGAGGCGGTCATGACAAATTCGACCAAACTTGAACATAGGAGGTTCAATTGTAACGGGGAGCGCAGCATTACAGATGGATGCTGGTAGGTAGAATGTAAAGTCCAATTCATGATTATGGAAGAAAGAGAAACTGTGACAAGATTCACAAGAATAGAAGTGATCTTGCAGAAGACCATTCAGTCAACTCTGTCTGTTTCATTATTCCATCATGGCTGATTAAATACTCCTGTAAAACACATTCTCCTACCTTTTCAGGCATGGGGAACCTTGGATATCAAGGGATATTGGAGATCTGGTTAACAAAAAGAGAGAAGTGTATAGCAGGTACAGGCAACAAGAACAACTGAGGTACCTGAAGAGTATAGAATTCGTAAGAAAATACTAAATAAGGAAATCAAGAAGTCAAAAGGTAGAATTGAGGTTGCTTTGGCGGATAATACGAAGGTAAACGCGAAGGGTTTCTACAAGTATATTAAGAGTAATTGGACAGTAAGGGACAAAATTGTTCCCCTAGATTACAGGGGTGTCAAACTCATTTTAGGTCACGGGCCGGATTGAGCAAAATGCAGCTTCATGCGGGCCGGATCAGTCGGACGCGTGCGAACGCAGCTTTCGTTGCCTCCGTTTTTTCAGCCTGCTCTCATGTGTCTCAGTCTCTGCTATAACTACGAAGTGTTTCACTTTACAAATTCCGTTTCTTATGAAGAAGACTGCCGAATAAACACTAAAAACGCTGAAAACCTGGTACCTGAATAAACTCAGCATTAGCCATATCATACGCCATAGGCGCTTCGATTACTGGGGCCAGCTTTAATAGTAATTAGATATTATCTCGCGGGCCAAAGATAATTCCACCGCGGGCCGGATTTGGCCCGCGGGCCTTGAGTTTGACATATATGCCCGAGAAGATCAAAGTTGTGGTCTATGTGTGGAGCCTCACGAGATGGGGGGGATCTTAAACAGTTTTCTGCGTCAGTATTTACGAAGGAAACTGGCTTAGCGTATACGGAAGGTAGGGAAAAAAGCAGTCGTGTCATGGAACATATAGAGATTAAAGAGGAGGAGGTGTTTGCTGCCTTACAACGAATAAAGGTGGTTAAATCCCCGGTCCCTTACTTTCATCCCGTATCTCGTGGACAGATCAATCAAGTATCTATCAACCGCTGACTGAAGTATATATAAATACTCGGCATCCACAGCTGCCTGTCGCAGAATATTCCACAGATTCCCCTTCTCTGACAAAATCACTTCTTCCCATTCTCCGTTCTTAAAAGAAGCCCCTCTATGCTCAGGCTGTGTCCTCTGCTCATTGACTCTCCCACCATAAGAAACATCTTCTTCACATCGACTCCGTGATGGTGTTTCATAATCCGAAAGGGATCAGTAACATCATCCCTCACTTTTCTGAATTCAGTGAATACAGGACCAGAGCCATCAGCGCTCTTCGTATGGCAAACCTTTCACAACTGGGGTAATTTTCGTGAACCTCCTTTGAATCCTCTCCAGTTTCAGCACGTATTTTCGATGATACGGGGTCAAAACCACTCACAATAATCCACCCGAAGCCTCACAATTGTTGTAGAAACACCTAACATCACTTCATTTTCTTATACTCTAGAGCTAATGAAATTAATGCTAACATCCCTGTCCCTTCACAGACTCAGGCTGCAAGTTAGCCTTCACGCAATCTTGCAGGAAAAAACTCCAAATTTCTTTGCGCCTCAGATTTTAGTATTTTCTTTGCATTTAGAAAATAGTTTCATAGAATAAAGTGCATGACCACTCAGTTCCCTGCACAGTATTTATTACATCTGCCAATTTTTTGCCCATTTTCATAATCTGTCTACGTCTCTTTCATTCCCCTCCACCTATCTTCCTATAGTCTGATAGCGTTGCAACCAAACCATCAATCCCATCATCAAAACCATTATCATATACCGTAAAAAGATCATTTTAATGACTCCACAATTTCTCCAACTACATCTTTCAGACCCTTCACAATTTGAGGGTGCATTTGATCATGTTATGATTACTTGCCTCTTTGGGTTATTTGACCTTTAGCTATCCAACCAATTCAGG
The DNA here is from genome assembly GCF_048418815.1 of Hemitrygon akajei. Lineage (NCBI taxonomy): Eukaryota > Metazoa > Chordata > Chondrichthyes > Myliobatiformes > Dasyatidae > Hemitrygon > Hemitrygon akajei. The sequence continues at coordinate 5,993,864 of NW_027331935.1, forward strand.
ATCAATGCTGAATAGCTGATCCCCCAGTGGGGTGAAACACAGTCTTCTCTAAAATACTACTTGTAGACAGTCTGGAAATGCCCCCTCCTCTAATCCTCAAGCAACTTCAATTTTCTCAGTCAATATTCATCTTGAAATTCTCCACGACTAATGTAACGTTATCCTTTTGCCATGCATTTTCTATCTCTCATTGTAGTTTGTAGACGACATTCTTTATTTTGATTCGTGATCTCTATAAATGTATTATCTGAGTATTTTTAGCCTTACAGTTAATTAACTCTAGCCAAAATGATTCAACACCTCCTGTCCTTATGTTATCCAATTCTAATGATTTTATTTTATTTCTACCAATAGAGCAATGCCCTTCACTCTGCCTTCCTGCCTGTCCTTTCAGTACAATGTGTATGATTGGTTTACTTTTATTGTCATCAGTCTGATACTCCCTAATTCCAAATACTACCCCTGCGGATAAACTCATAGAGATGTTCCACATTATCACTGCTGAATTTGGTTAATATTAAAATAACATTCTTTAGTAAAAGATATTTAGCTCCATTGGACCATGATGCTGCGCCATAGCAGATTGTGCCTCCCTTATCTTACTGGGGAATTATACAAATAGCATTATCAAAGGCGCAGCGGGAGACCCAGTAGCAATCAGAAACTTCAGAATGTCCAGACTGTCTGCCTTAGCAATACAATAGAGATACACAGCTTTGTCCGACATAGACAGACCTCTCACGTTAGGACCTAAATGGAAAAATGCATCTGCCTGCATTTTAAGGCAATCGTGAAGCACATGTTGAAGCTGAAATTAGATGTGAATTCCGGATTTTGATGCACAATTTAATGGGGATAACTAAACTGAACGTACACCTAACCGACCAGTTCTGCAACATCCCACTACCAAGCACATCGTTCCCTCCCCCCTCCCTCTTTCTTCTTTCCGCAGGGATCGCTCCCAACGCGACTCCCGTGTCCACTCGTCCCCCCATCCATTCACACCGATCTCCCTCCTGGCACTTAACCTTGTAAACGGAACAAGTGCTACACCTGCCCTTACACTTCCTCCCTCACCACCATTCAGGGCCCCAGACAGTCCTTCTAGGTGAGGCGACACTTCACCTGTGAGTCTGCTGGTGTGGTCTCCTGCGTCCGGTGCTCCCGGTGTGGCCTTTTATATATTGGTGAGACACGACACAGACAGGGAGACCGATTCGCTGAACACCTACGCTCGGTCAGCCAGAAAAAGCAGTATCTCCCATTGCCCACATATTTTAATTCCACGTCCCATTCCCATTCTGAGATGTCTATCCATGGCCTCCTCTACTGTCAAAATGAATCCCAACTCAGGTTGGAGGAACAACTACTTATATACCGGCTGGGTAGCCTCCAAATTGATGGCATGAACATTGACCTCTAACTTCCGTTAATCCCCTTCTGCTCCCCGTCTTACCCCATCCCTGACATATTTAGTTGTTTGCCTGTTCTCCAGCTCCCTCTGGTGATTCCCACACACACCTCCTTTCTTTCTCCCGAGGCCACCCGTCCCATGATCCTTTTCCTTCTCCAGCTCAGTATCACTTTCACCAATCACCTTTCCAGCTCTTAGCTTCTTCCCACCCCCTCTGGTCTTTTCCTATCATTTCGCATTTTCCGCTCCCCCCCCCCCCATTACTTTCAAATCTCTTACTAACTTTCCTTTCGGTTTGTCCTGACGAAGGGTCACGGCCCGAAACGTCGATAGTGATTCTCCCTATACATGCTGCCTGGCCTGTTGTATTCTACCAGCATTTTGTGTGTGTTCTTGTTTGAATTTCCAGCCTCTGCAGATTTCCTCGTGTTTGATGTTTAAGTTAATCCTCCGTTTCACAATAGGATGTAACAGTATGAAAAGTTTGTTTACTTGTGTGAAATAAATTTCCAGGAATTAAAATGAATTTCGTCTCTTTGAGAAATTGCATCTTGTGTCGATGCACTTGGAGATGGAACCACCCACAACTTACTTGCTCTTTTCATTGGAGCATTTGATAATTATTTTCAGTTTGAGAAATAACTGTTTATTCTGAATACGCCAGTTACCTGCTACGGTTTTGAAGAGACGCTCGAGTCTATTCATTCATTAATTATTTATTTATCCATTCGTCTATCTATCTATCTATCTATCTATCTATCTATCTATCTATCTATCTATCTATCTATCTATCTATCTATCTATCTATCTATCTATCTACGTATTTATTTATTTGTTTGTTTGTTTGTTTATTTATGTATGTATGTATGTATTTATTTATTTACTTGTATTTGCCTTTCGTGCGTATTTAGATCGTGTTTTTTTTATTTGTTTGTTTTGTTACTGATTTCAAAGGGAAACACTGATTCCACACCAGCCACGGAGGCTCAAGGCTGATGTGATCGAAACATGAGTGTATATATTCCGGGTACGATAATCCCTCCCTTCAAAGCTAAATTTGTGTGCACTTGAATTGGAAATTTAAAATTCACATAATAGGAAGGTACTTCATTTTGGGAGCACCAGGAGATGCTGCTGAAAATTTGACATGCTGATTGTGAGATGCAGCGTTTGATTGGAAAAGTTAGTTTAGATGTCATCGCAGTATCTACCCTGAAATATGTAAACGGGAATACAGTTCAGACAGCGTGTAGTTCAAGTCTGAATTCAGCATACTGTTTACAGCGTCAGCCTAAATTGAATAAATTATCCAAGTGCTGCAGTATGGTCACTGTCACTCACAACACTGTATCAGAACAGCAGAGTCGGGAAACAGCTACAGAGTGCATTGACGTTTATACTTTCCATGCGGAACATCACTGGCCACTGCACTCCATGCAGAATATACTCCATCCACGACCTCTTCTGCCTTCTGTTGGTTAGCCAGTTTTGAATCCACGCAGCTAGGACCCTCTAGATCCCATGGCACCTGACTTTCTGAAGGGGCCTACCGTGGGGAACCCGGTCAAACAACCTATAGAATTAATAAGACTGAATCAACTATTTTGACTTCATCTGTCTACTTTTTTACGTTTTCCATTAATTCAATCAAGCTCAGAACGCACAACCTGACCCCAGAATACCATGCCGACCATCCCCAACCAGAACACGTTTCCCCAGATACTCATAAATAGTCTGTCTAAGAATCTTCTCTAAAGGCCTGCCCACTACTGACCGAAGACTTACTGGTCGAAAATGTTTAAGACTATCTCTATTACATTGCCTGAACAAAGGAACAACATTCCCCATCGTCCAAATCTCTGGTACTGCATCTTTTGCCAGTGAAGACGCAAACGTTTTGTCCAAAAGAACAGGAATATTTCCTCTCTCTCTAATTACCTGAAGTATATCCCTTCTGGAACAGAAGAATGATTTATTTTAACTATATCAAGATTCCAGCGCCTAATTATTATTGTCGGCATATCCCAGCATATCTGCTTTTTTACGCTGTATCCACTTTCAACAATGTCGCGCTCAATGGTGAATACCAAAACAGAGTATCATTGAAATCCTTCTTTGCCTCTTGCACTCTAGACCCATGGTTGTTTTATCCCCAAAGTTTCCGCACCCTCTTTCTCACCATGCTCCTGTTTTCAGTAATCTTACTGTGACTTTCCATGGCCTTCCCATGTCCCCTTTTAATTCTTCAAAGTCCATTATTAAATTCCTTTCGGGCTAGGTTTTGACTTTCCATCGCCCTGCCAGATCTTTTCTTCCTAAAGCTTAAGGTTATTTCGTTCTTCATCTTGACGAGGTGTTCCATAACTCTTGTCACTTACGCTACCATCCGTTCCCCGCATCAAGGAGAGAAGTCTATACTGCACCCCAAACAAGTCCTCCATTAACAATCTCCACACTTGTTTGCGTTTTTCCACGAGTACATCACTTCCAGTTTACTTCCCCGAGCTCTTGCCTAGTAGCATCATAATTTCACACCCCCCCCCCCCACTGAAAACATTGAATGCTACCTGCTCTTATCGCGGTGTAAAGTTCCAATAAATGTCGAAAAGCTTTCATCTGTCGTTCTGAAATGCTGATCCGCGGAGAGATCTATCATATGATCTGTCTCATTTCCTATTACTAGATGCAGACTGGACTATTAGCTGCTCAGTTGGTTATTCCTGGACTCCTTCCTGCACACAGCTAAGATATTCTGTCATAGATAAACATTTTAACCTGACAGATTGCCAATGAGTATTAAAGATGTTTAATTGCCTGTGACGACAACTGTGTTAATATGCCACCAGTCGAAAATCTCGTTCCTGAATTTCTTTCTTGGAGTGGGGGAGGTCCGTATAGAAAACTCCCACGAGGGATGTTTCCGTCCTACTTCTGAAGTCTACGCACAGTCTATCAATAGAAAATCTTTCCACGGCGTCTTCTCTTTCAGCAGCTGTGATACTATCATGACATCCCTGTGTATCAATGTCACTCCCTTTTCTCTATTTCACTCGGCTCTGCCCACTTTGAAACATCTGAACCCGGGAAATGTCAAGAAGGCTTTCTTGTCCTTTGTGATTGTCAAAGTCTGCGGTAATTTGGAGGTATTTAATTTAATATAACAATCACGCCAGCACATGAGCTCTTGCCCAGTTTCCTACCTTAACTGTATGAAATATGTAATCGTCCCTGGATTTTGCGATTGCAGGAAGACCACGCACATGACTGTTTGAACTCATGACACGTTTTCCAAAACTGCTTATATTAAAAAAAAACTTTATTTGCGAAATATCCGCAGAAGTGTAATTGGACGTGAGCGTTACCTACAGAAATGGCCATTTACTGTAAACACATGCTTCATTCCATTTCTCAGCTCTTTTCTGAATTTTCTCTGTGTCAGTGTATAGATACAAGTATTCGTGCACAAACTCAGAAATTGTAACATGTACCCAAATTGTTGCAGTATGTAAACCGGGGAATTCCAATATTTGTCCAGATAAAAAAAGTTTTCCGGTTGCCATTTCAGGGAACGAACTACATAGGGCATCCAAAATAATATGAAGTTAGCTGATATAGCAAACAATAGAATCATCGATTTTCTGCGGTTTTCCACCTCGGCATCTTTCTGATTATCACTGCTGTTCCGAAGCCCTCTGCGGACTCTATTTGCCGCAATTATATGTCTTACTGTTAACCCATTGAACACCAGAATTAAGCCGATTGGTAGCAACGGCGTTAAAATGCTATCCAGCAATTCGTATCCTTTCCACACGGGTGAAGTAGCGTATTCATGTGTGTGGACGCAACGCCACGGTATGTTGTCAATAATGACGTAAGGTTCAACGGCAAAATAAAACGGGATACTTCTCCCGCAGCCTAATATAATAACGATCAGTATAACCACAGTTGCTGTTCTCTCGGTGCAGTATCGTTCTGCGAGCTTTCGACAACATATTGCGATGAAACGATCGAAGGTAAAACTGACCGTAAACCAAACAGAACAGTCCGTCGTTGCAACCCTTAATGCATATGTCAGAGCGCATACAGGAGTGATGAGCAAGGATCTGGAATAAATGTAGATATTGTTGGTCTGTTCCAATAAAGCGACAACTATAACCACCATCAGATCCGCTGTTGCCATTCCAACCAGGTAACGGGTGATGCATTTGGAGAGTCCGCATTTTCCGCGAGACAGGATCACAATCGCCGTTAAATTAACTACAAGGATTTAAAACAAAACGTTAGTTGCTCCTGTCGGAATGCCCCTCTTCTTCCATTCTTAGGCAGCATATGGCTGGCTTGGAAGCGCAAAACGTAAGTTCTGATATGTGGACAGCGTCGCTGCGTTTGTGCTGGGGACAATAACGGGCTGGAATGCCAGTGGGCTGGCCAATTTTCGTCAGCTTGGAGCGTCGCTTCTGATTTTGCCGACTCACTTACCGGTGACCGCACGATTGTCACCATTTCCATTATGAATTGCGAAACAGCTGAACGGATTTTTGTTAGTGCTAACAAACCGGAATAAGGAAGACATAAAGCACGAGTTCTCTTTTGCTGGTTTATGGAATAACAGCCCAAGGTGTGCAGAATAAACTGGCCAGCCATTCGTTTATGTGGCTATGTTGTTGTTGGATGATGTATTTATTGACAGAAACTCCGACCTAGAAAACATATACCAGAATCGCTTCAGAAAGCCGAGCAAGTTGAAATTATGAAACAGTGCCAATATCGTCACAAAAGTAATTGAGAAAAAGAAATCACATCGATTAAAATACGGAAAATGAAAATAAAACTATCAGATACTTGAATACGCTATTCTGGAGACACGTCTCAGACGAGGGTAGAACTTGTGCTGATCAAAAGTCCGAGGCTGCAGCGCAATAAAAGCAAGGTGAAGGCAACTATACATAGATTGACCATAGATTGTCTTACCAAGGACACCAATCGCTACAAATGCAGGATAGAAAATGGCCGCGATGTAGTAAATCGCTGGATATCCCATATTCCGTCAGAATTAGAATCAGCGTTATCAACGGAATGTTCCAACTTCTCACATGGACCGGTGATCGGTTTTACAGAGTTATATACAAGTGACAGCAATTCCACTGAGGCAATTAGCGTGTTTACCACATCAGCCTCATTAGTGACAGCCCGCTACCACGCACACTTATTGAACAGTTTTTACTCATTCTGTCACCGTTCTGTGAATTTGACTCCTCAGGGATATTACAAAGCCTGTCCAATAAAACAAACCATTAATGTGAATCTTGTCAGTTATTTTCCATGACACCTGGCTTCAGCTACTTAAATAAGACATTTTTATATCCGTGTTTTTTCTTTCATAGAAAATAATTTTAAAATTGATTTATTTGGTAACATTTGGCGGAGCGTTCGCTTCTGAAATGGCGGGGAAGTGGCTGAGCCCGCAGATGAAATGGAATAGATTTCTTTGTTAAAAGCGAGCATTGTTTTCCTTCGTTTTTTTTTCAGGTGGTTGGAGTGAAGCATGTCACTGTAACAAATATCACAATAATTTATATTGTACTTGCATTGTTCGAAACATTTAAAAAAGATCCACAGCGATATTCTGAGGACTTGTCATAAAAAAGAGCCGGTGTCTTCACAAAATTAGCGAAGATTGTGGACAGCTTGAAGAACAATGCTTTCCCGCACACGAAGGTTCGGCACGAAGACCAGGACCTCTTTCAGTGAATGTCTTGACCACCCCATATCTCTGACGTGCCGTGCAATCTATTTAACAGTGAAAAAATAACCCATCAAACTGTCATGATTCTGACACTACTTTTCCATCCGTTTTCTGATTTGTCAGAAGTAGGACATAAAATCAGCCAGCTAATGGAAGGTTCTCAGGCTGTTCTATTATTTGACAGGAAGTTGTTATTTATCTTTTCCCTCATTTACCTTCAGGTATCTTGCTTTTCTATCAGACTGAATCTATTGAGAATCACCAAAACAAGTCGCTATAAAATGTCAATACGTTATATTCGCAGTGATATTGTGTGCTGAAATTCCAAAGAGCTGCTTATCTCCCCGAGAATCATTGTAGGGTCATCACAAATTTTTTAGGTGAAAATCGCACTTTGACTTCCACGTCTCATTGAGACGCATCAGACTGAAACAGAATTGGTCCAACACTGCTCTCGCCAAAGAAGCCAAAAAATGAGTCGTTGTTTCTTTGACTGTGACTAGTGTGCTGCAGGGACACGGTGAATGCACGCAGATTTCCCCATCACCTGATGGGGAAGGAGCCGGCAGCGTATGTGGTAGATTAATTTCTGTGCGGTTGCAGTTTTTTTCAAGTGGCTAATTAAAAGAAGCAGAAAGAAGAACAATGATGGTCGGGTGTATATTTCTCTAGAGCAGTGTTCATAATGCTCCCGCCATAGTTTCTGTCACTGAAATTGCTTCCTGGACGAGCACCGCACACGGTACTACCGACTGATATATGATGAAGCGTGGTTCCTTTTCCGGTTGCTATCAATATTCCTGTGACTTACGAAAGATTTATATTGTCATTAAGTGGGGAATAATCCATCATCCTTTTGCTTCCTGCCATGTATGGAAAGTAAATAGGGTATTTTAAGTGGCGACTATCAGAGCAAGTCTCCACCCTTCATCTTTGCCTCCTGTTGCAAGGCAATTTAAAACTCAATTTGCCAATCAAACTGGCGTTCACTGTGTACGATACTTATTGAACGGCGCAGATCCATTTCGATATGAATGCTGGGAATTCTTTACACATTCAATCGCTAATGCAAAAGGCCTGCATTTTAGAAGGTGACGAGGCGTTGGTGTTCCACAATGCGGTTCCCCAACCTTATCTTATTTCTTACCAAAATGGAGGCTGCCACACTGGGATAACCCAATATAACCGTCTCACCTGGAATATCCCCGCACCTTATCGTTAGTGACTATATTTTACCTGTTATACAGTTCAGAGGACAAAGATGTACAGATAACGTACTTGCGAGTGACCCAAAGAGCAGAGGAATATAATGACACGGAACTTCGGGTTTAGCTGCTGATCTCGTACTGATCACTCAGTATTTTTCTATCATATCATTCGCCATGTTTATATTTTGAGGCACGGGCACATTTTCATTTTCGGTCAAAATGAAATTCGGCGTTATCTATTTGTAGGTCCTGTTACACTTTTATTTAGTTGGTCGGTATGTAAAAAAAATCCAGGCATTAGCTAGTAGGTTCGTAGATGAAGAACCTCAAATCCAAAAATTGATGCAGCTTGTGTAATGTAAGTTCAGATAATGGACACAAAGGGGGATCATGAGAACGACGAACCTTCATTCTTTGCAGCTTCACACAATCAATAAGATTTTCCCCGATGTATCATACCAGGAATGAAATAGTAAATATAGTTGTTAAAATACCCTGTGTGTACGTGAACATACCTTTAAGATACTTAACTATTGAAGAAAAATGGGCTGAATGGTGCCAATAAATGTGCTCATTCTTGGTAACACACACAAAACACTGGTAGAACACAGCAGAACAGGCAACATCTATAAGGAGAAGCACTGTCGACGTTTCGGGCCGAGACCCTTCGTCAGGACTAACTGAAAGGAAAGATAGTACGAATTTCGAATTTCCCCCTCCCCCCACTACTTTCAAATCTCTTACTGTCTTTCTGCTGCCTGACCTGCAGTGTCCCACCAGCATTTTGTGTGTTGTTTGAATTTCCAGCATCTGCAGATTTCCTCGTGTATGCTCTTTTTTGTTGTGTAATAACAACAACGGAGTATTATTGCACATCACTAATCAGCTTAATTACAGGCAAGCTGAGATGTAGTTAACCCGTTATATTTCGGTACTTGCATAATTGCGGAATACGCTCAGTTATGTGTTTGTTCACAATAAAAATAAGACGGTTTTTCTCTTAAAGATTTTGAAATAATCTGTAAATTTTGCTCCAATAAGAAAATGATTTTGTAAGGAGCAGAATAAAGAAGCCTTTATAGATGGGCAGCAATGTGAAACCTAATCGTTTGCTCTTTCTGACACCACGTTGGTCTGCAGATTATAACAAAAACAGACACTCACTGACGCGAGGAGGAGGGAGCTAAACACTGGGCATATTTCGGAGGATATCGCTGATGTATTGCTCGGAGGATAAACTGATGTATTGGACTGTTGGAAGGTCCAAAAGGCATAGTCAAGTATTCCTAGTGACCAGAAGGCCATATGCTCATCGTCTCCCACTCATCACGTGGCAGAAGCGGAACCAGTGTCCGCACTCCGGAGTTCGGTGAAGGCCTTGGCCCCATTGTCTGCTTTATAAACACTCCGCGGCCGGCTGGAGACTGTGATGGGCGAAGGGAGCTGTGCTGGAGCACGAGGACTCAATTGTTATTCATGGTTTGGGTCTGATGAGAGGTGAGTTAAAACAGATAAATTGGATAGAGCTAGTGCCTGGGAGGAGAACAAACGCGCACGTTTTGTCCAATAGGAGACTAGGTGCTGGGTTTCTATTTGCTTCTGTCGCTGGCTAAGTTGTGCTATTACTGTAGGAGTTGGCAGAAGTCGAGGGTTTCATTCATCTACAGGGCTTTACCGCAGGAAGTCAACTGAGGTTACGGGTCTCTGGTCCTGTCAGTGGGTCAACAATTCATCAGCCAAGCAGATGAGACGGCGAAGTGATGGTCGTAGGTGTAAGACCAAGCTGAGAGAGATGAGATGAGTGACGATATTTCGTACCATTGGGAGATATTTGAGTCCGAGAGAGGGGAACAGCCCCAGTACAACGGTCTCTTCAATATAAAACTGCTCCCGCACAGGTTTACGTCGTGCCGGAAACGACATACTCCAAACACCAACTAGCAAAATTAAAAAAAAATGGAAATAAAATAACAAAGCTAATCAGAAGCAAACTAAACCAAAACATGACACAATGCTAACGGATATTCCTCCGGGATTTTACCCTGCACGATTCTCACAATCATTTCAAGTATACATTTGTTCTCCAGTTATGATTCTCTATATTCCATCGAAATTGTCCCACCACGACTACTTTAAAGAAAGTTTATCGTGTATCGCCAATGTGCGCGTATAAATAGATAGTTATCTAGATGTATATTTTGGTAAGTATATAGTTAGACAGAATGTGAAGGATTAGATTTACGAGACAGGTAATTTGATTCCCTTACTGTGCTGTGACGAAACAACTGGGGCTATTTCTCTCCTTCTAAAGATCCATTACTGCATTGAATGTACTCTACAGGCATATTACTGACCACACTTGTGTTATCAGTGCTTTCTCTGACATTACGGACAGGAGAACCAATACCTCAAATCTGCAGTCATTAGAGGCATTTATAGTACCCTGCACAGCAGGAGATGGCAAACGTTAAGAACATAATTTTCTTTCAACTTGTAGTTATGGACTGGATTTTACCGGTTATGCCGTTCAGAGGACGGGGATATCCTGTGCGTGTACCAATGGGATAAAAGCAGCAGTCGAACATGAGAACATTGAACCTCGGTTTTTGTTGTTATTACTTTCGTTCTGATATCGGGATTGACTCGGTAGTTCAGGAGAGATATTCACTCATTTTTGGGACCGTGCGTACATTTCGAGCCACCGGCACAGTTTCCGTATGTCTAAATGAAATTTGGCGTTATTTATTTACAAATCCTGTTACAGTCGTATTTAGTTACTCCGCACTTAATAAATGCGGGCATTGTTCAGTGGGATTGCGGATAAAGGAGAAGAATGAAGAAAATAGACATATTCAGATAATGGAAACGACCGGGGAACATACGAAAGCTGATTCTTCATTAACTGCACTTGACAGAACCAATATGTTTTACTCTGATGTCTCATACCAGGACTAAAATAGCGAATGTAATTGTCAAAATACCCTGTATACGTGTAAACATAGGTTAGTTATACATAACGTTTGAAAACAAAATGTGTTGAATAACCATATAACCATATAACAACTACAGCACGGAAACAGGCCATCTCGGCCCTTCTAGTCTGTGTCAAACGCTTACTCACACCTAGTCCCCACTGGCCAGCACTCAGCCCACAACCCTCCATTCCTTTCCTGTCCATATACCTATCCAATTTTTCTTTAAATGACAATGCCGAACCTACCTCTAACACGTCGACTGTAAACTCGTTCACACAGCTACCACTCTCTGAATAAAGAAATTCCCCCTCGTGCTACCCTTAATCTTTTGCCCCCTAGCTCTCAACTCATGTCCTCTTGTTTGAATCTCCCCTACTCACAATGGAAAAAGCCTACCCACGTCAACTCTATCTACACCCCTAATAATTTTAAGTTCCTCTATCAAGTACCCCCTCGACCTTCTACCCTCCAAAGTATAAAGACTTGTTCAACCTTTCCCTGTAACTCAGGTGCTGAAACCTAGGTAACATTCTAGCAAATCTTCTCTGTACTCTCTCTATTTGGTTGCCATCTTTCCTATAATTCAGTGACCAGAACTGTACACAATACTCCAAATTTGGCCTTACCAATGCCTTGTACAATTTCAATTTTAACATAATGGGAATAAGTATGTATGTTTTAGTTGTTTCAAGCAGGCGGTATAGAACAACACGAGAGAAATATTGCACATCACTATTCAGATAATTACAGTTAAAATGAGATGTTGTTAGCCAGTTATCCTTCAGCACTTGCAGAACTACGTATTACGCTCAGTTATTGGAATGTAACAAAACATTGGAAGGAGCAGAATAAAGGGGTCTCTGCAGATGGACAGTAATGTGAAACACAGCCGGGTGAATGTGCACAGCCATCCACTACGCGCACTCACGGACATCTGTCTGAGTCACTGGGGAGCCAATACCTGGATTCAGACTGAACGTCAGCAGACATGAAGCAGACACATTGACGACAATTTTCGAAACACGGAACTATTACGGGCGCTGTTCATTGTTCAAAGACACATTCTGCTCAATAAGCAGAGTGGTCTGCGCTTTTAATAACACGCCTCTGACCACTGGTGTTATTACTGCTGCTATTGAACCATCACTGAGCTGAAGTGATAATGTCACTGCTGGCCAGGCTGACGGCATCTTTAACAATCCTACTCACTTAGTTAACCCTACAAATAATGTTGCCGCTTCTGCAGCACCAACTGATTAAATTGTAACCTGGCCATTCACTGGAGTACGTTCCTAAATTATACATAATTTGAATTGTTCCTCCATGTAGAAATTTCAGCTCGTAGAAATCCACACAAGTTTCCCAGACCTCAGTAGACTGGCTGGGCGCCAGGACAGTGGTATGGCGATAGTAAGTGCGGTTAACATCTAGAATGGTGCTCGGTGCGTTATGATCGCCGTCTCCCATTGTTCACCTGGCAGATACAAATTCATTGTACACACTTAGTAGATCCAAATGGTGAAGTCTCGATCCCGTTAAGTGTTTTACATCCGTTCTGGCGCCGGCTGGGGACTGTCTGGAGAATGAAGCCGTGTGGAATGCGTCGGCTTAATGGTAAATCATTGATTGAGTCCTATAACGGGTGAGGTAGAACAGACCACCTCGAGGAGAGGTAGTACCCGGCAGCAGGCCAATCGCACAGCGTGTTGTCGGAGAGAGACTACGTGCTCGAGTTACATTTGCTGAAGGCGCTGAATAAGTCATGCCATTCCTGTGGGAGTTTGCTGATGTCTAGTGTTTCATTCGTCTCCAAGGTTTTATCAAATGTAATCAACTCAGGTTGCTGGCCAGTGTCCGGCAAGTGGGTCGGCAACTCAGCAGCGAAGCGGTTGAGCAGCTGAAAGGAGCGTCGTGGGTTGAGGGCCAGGGGCAAGCCAAGATCAGCGCAGTGCTGGACGAGTTAATCGGAAGGAATATGATGGAGGTAGGGGTCCGCGACGCTCATGAGAACAGGCCGTATGCGCGCCCTGACCAAACCACACCGACAGGAACGTCCGGCAAATGCCTTGACGTTAATGGCTGAGAGAGAGGCTCAGTGGTGAGCTAAGCTGCACACATTGCGCCCACACTGTCAAGTTGCTGCTGTGTTTGAATTCGCCAGATCTTACAAAGAATAGTCGTCGTGGTCTACGGTTCGACGAAAGGAGAGCGGCAGGCGTGCCCGGTACATTCGGAGGCCTTTCATATGGCAGGCTTCTCTGAGTGGTTAGCTCGCTTGCACTGTCTGGATAATTGGCTAACTGTAGGCGCAACTGACTTCATGATAGAAAGCAGAGTGCGATAGTGGCTGTTTGTTTCTTCGGACTATAGGTCCATGACTAAGGATATGTTCCAGTCATCTGTGTTGGTTTTGTTGTTTGCTGCCTTCTACAACAACGGTCAGAAGGCAATATACATGCTATGGTTCTGCATTTTGCAGATGTTACCAGTATAGCTGGTGGTGTGGACAATAGGTCTGCACATGGACTAGTCTGTTCAGTTTTCTCCGGCCCGCTCTCTGCAGAATCCTTCCCGTGTCTGCCGCTAATGCAGACAGTGGCTGCTCACTTGGAAGGCGTTATGTTGACGGGACATATGTAAACCGCTGGAGTCACCTGTGCTTATAGAATCGATAAATGGATAAAAACACAAATAATCTGTCGATGGAGAAACATGATTTATTGCAATTTGACGCTCTGTACTCACACCCCATTGAATTCGCATTACTGCCGATCCCGTTGCGCTTACATCCCGCTTACAGTCAACGTCCGGTGGATAACCTTCCAAAGCTTCCCAAAGAATGCATCTCTTCAACTGCTTTGAAATGATGTTATTGTACATGACTGCACCTTTCCTGAATGTCCATTTCCTACCAATGCCATTTTTATTGACTTTTATACAAATCTCGGAAAACGATTGAGTGCATTCACCCTGTCGATACTCCTCGTTATCTCAGGCACATCCATATGTTGACCCTGCTCAGCTCCAATGAATGATGTTCTTGCTGTCCAACTTCTCTCACATTGGAATTACTTATCTCCTAGTAACATGTTCATAAATCACTCCTGCACTATATTCAGTGTAATACCATTTGTTCGATAGTTGGCCCGCTATAGCTGAACACACCAGTCCAAGAGCAGCCTTGCTTGATGTTGCACTGCCGCTTTTAGGGACCTATAGACATTCAGTTCCTCTCTGCTACTGCAATCGCCAGGGCCAAACCGTTTATAGGTCATATTCTACATTGACTTTCCCAACTACAGCATCTCCACCTCATCCGAATTGATTCCCATTTCACACACCTCGGCCGACTTAATCAGTCGATCGAATTTCTGTGGAATTAGATAACACTCTTCACTGTGCACATTATCACCCATATCGGTAACAGCTATACTGGTAAAGTGTTGAATAACGTCTTGTATTTTTTCTTCCCACCACTGATTTTGAAGACAGAAAACAATAAACACAGTATAGATACCTGAGGCATATCATTAGTCAGGATATCTCATCTGAAAAACAAATATTCTTCCAATATTACCCTCTGCTTTGTACTTTGAAGCCAATTATATATCCATTCAGCCAATTCTCTCTATATTGCCTGCCAGCTAACTGTCCAGTACAACCTGCTATATGAAAGGTCTCCACATGTATGGAACACGCCCACCGATCTGCCCTCGTCGAACGGGAGACCGCGACGACTATTCCTGAGCAGCTCTGGTGGATTCCAACGCAGCAGCAGCTTGTCTGTGTGGACTCGGGGTATTCAGCTTGTGCTCCCTACCGAGCCTCTCTCTCACCCTTCAATATCATGGCAATTGCCAGATTTTCCTGAGGGTATGATTTGGTCAGGGCAAACATACGAACAGTGCAGGTGATCATCATAGAGTACCGCAAATCTACCCTTTTCCATCCTCTGACCTTGGGTTACCCCTGGCTCTCCGCCCACGTCTCTCACTTCTCCTGGTGATCAGCCTCACTGCTGAGTTGTTGACCGACTTGCCGGATCAGCTGACTTCATCCGCTAAAACTTTGGAGACGAATGAAACCCTCGAGCGCAGTGCAGAGAAAGACCACAACTTAGCCAACAGCTTCAGTAAACGGAAATCCAGCCCCGTGTCTCCTCTCTGACAACACACATACCGATCAACGTCCTTGCGAGTCTTACCTCGCCCCAGGTTCATCTGCGCGATCTCACCCCACATCAGACCAAGCCATGAATGACTGTTCAGTCAACGCGCTACTGCACAGATTTACCCGCCCATCCCAGCCCCCAGCCGGCGCCGGAGCGGAGGTAAAACACTCAACATGGTCCACCCTTCACTGGACTGAATATACGGAGAGTGTACAATGGATCTGCATCTGCCAGGTGACGAGTGGAAGAATACGACCATAACGCTGCTGATCACTACGAATGCCTGGAGGTGACTTTTCGACTTTCCAACAGTCCAGCTGTTTTCCAAGCCTTCATGAAAGAGAGCTCCCTCGCCTCAGACAGTTTCTCGTTTGGTTATGATCTACAGAACAACGGTCAGTCAGCATGGACAACTCAGCAGGTGAACAAGATTTTGCGCTGCCTTTCCGACTCCTACCGTAGAAATGTACACACTGCTCTGTAACGGTATATGGACTTTTGTGATCTTCATGATTGCCGATCACCGGCATTCTCTGCGAAGGTGTTTACGGTAGAAGACCCGTCGGTCAAGGCCCTGGTGCTCCACTGCCGGAGGAGGGCACGGGGGGCCGTTCAGACTGCCAACCGAACCTGCTGCCACCATTCGAAACATCTTCGGCGCCCACCAAACTACACAGGACTTCGGAACTAGTCTGAATATCTACAGAGGAATTGTGTACATAGATGAGAATTTCAAAATATGGATATCTCAGGAATGTATTTCAGTGAATAACAAGATTACGACGGGACGTCATCAGTTTCATCATTTGAGGCTGCTGAAACGACAACATTGTCATTAAGGTTAACGATGGTCAGTAGGATTAGTTATGATGCTGTCAGGCTGGCCAGCGGTGATATTATCATTTCAGCTCAGTGATGGCTCAAGGGAAGTAATGAAAACATCATTGTGGTCAGGGACAAGTTAGTAAAGCGCGGACCATTCTGCAAATAGAACGGAAGTGCTTCTATGAACTATACACCAAGCGAGTAAACGTTCTGACGTTTCAGTATTACAGTCAATACGTCTGCTGTCATCCAATCCAATCTCCAGTAGCACAAACAGATGACCGTGAGTGTGCCTAATGGAGAGTTTGCGGACAATCATTCGGCTGTGTTTCACATCACTTCCCAAATGCAGATATCTCTTTATTCTCTCCATTGCAAAGTTTTGTCTCATTCGAGCAATATTTACAAATTAGTTCAAAATCTCTTTTGGAAACAAAAGCTCTAAATTTTATTTTGCACAAACATATAACTGAACGTTTTCGTGCTTCTGCAAGTACCGAAATATAACGCCTTAACTGCACCTCATCTTGACAGTAGTTAATCTGATTAGTGATGTACAATAATTCTCCCTTGTTGTGATCACACTGTTCGATTGAAAATAAAACACATACACATTTATTTGCAGCATTTAGCACGTTTTCTTCAATAGTTATATATGCTGAACGTTGGTTTATGTGTACACATGGCATTTTAACAATCATAATCCTCTTTTATTCCTGGTATGAGACATCAGAGAATATCATATCGGTTGTGTAAAGGTGATGAAAGCTCGCCATTTTCATGTTCCCCGGTGTTTTCCATTATCTGAAACTACTATTTTCGAAATTGAGGTTCTTTATCTGGAAAACCACGGGAGAATATTTGGATTTATTTTCGTGTGAATGGCTAAACAAAAGAGTGTAACTGGATAAGCAAACAAATATCGTCGAATTTCATTTAGATAAACGCAAACAATAATGAGCCCGTGCCTCGAAATATAAACACGACCCAATTTAGTGATAAAATGAGTTAAGATCTCTCCTTAACGACCGGCTCACCCCAATCAGAGTACGAAATCAGCAACAGCAATTTCCCTGCTGCGTGTTTTTCTCCAGACGCTGACCACATCACATTTGCCCAGGTTCAATTCCACCATTTCCCAGACAGTGAAGGTCACGCTCAAGTTTCCCTAACCTTCCTGGCTGTACAGGACGCCCCCAGTTTTGGGATCTTCCGCATTTACTCTGATCTACCTGTTAACATTGACAACCAAATCATTGTAATAGATGATAAATAACAACGCGACTGACCCCAATCCCAGCGGAACGCTAGTCACAGTCAACAAATTAACCATCCTTTCTCTGCTAATCCGGTGTTGGATCCAAATCAGCAGCTTTGGATTTTCAGAACACAGTTTCAGTCCGGATATAATGCTTTGCATTTTACAGTATTTAATTCTGTCTCCGTGGCAAATAATAGACCGGTCTGGAACTTGATAGATCAGAGATTTTAAATTCTACGTCTGTTCAAACCGAATATTGATGAGCAAATGGTGGTGGAACTGTGGCAGCTCTGACTAATGTCTTTAAAATTAAATAGACTGCACCGGAAGACATGGGTATCGACTAAATTGGTCAAGTCTTTCACCAGGAGTAGATCAATTCCTCATACCGAACGGCCCATGTGTGTGTGCAGGAAAAGGACGTTCAGTAATCGGTCCACAAACCGCAGCTAATATCGTGTGGGCTCGTAACTTTTTATTATCAAGGGTCCCTGGAATATTGCTCTCGATCTCTTATATGCTTAGCAGAACATACGTACAGCGTGCTTTATTGTGATACAGGTATCAGCTGTTACTTTTTCGTCATTCAAATGTTTCCAAATGACCAGAACGATCGAAGGAAAAAATCATCCTATCTCTGCCTTCAATAAAGTGCACTCCATTTCTCCTGCCGTGCTAATGTCCCGTCCTCAATGTCAGATGCGAATGTGCTTCGTCGATGTTACAAAATATATCAGTTGTAGTTGATTGTCCATGTTGATTGTTCAGGATGATGGTTTATGTTAGAATCAACACTGATTAGAAAATGTCCCATTTCAGCAGCTGACGGAGTCCGCATACATTGAATTTCTGCTTTGTAGTTCGAAAAAATA
This sequence comes from Hemitrygon akajei, assembly GCF_048418815.1. Classification (NCBI taxonomy): domain Eukaryota; kingdom Metazoa; phylum Chordata; class Chondrichthyes; order Myliobatiformes; family Dasyatidae; genus Hemitrygon; species Hemitrygon akajei. The sequence continues at coordinate 6,012,336 of NW_027331935.1, forward strand.
ACATATACTGCTTATCATCGGAAGAATACTAGACATTCAGAGAGTTGCAGCCAATAATAATTCCATTTTTATTTTTTACAAATTTCTTGAGGTTAATTTACCGGCGATAGTGATCCTATCTCGGGGAAAATGCGGACTCTCCAAATGCATCACCCGTTACCTGGTTGGAATGGCATCAGCGGATTTGATGATGATTATATTTTTCCGTTTACCGGAACGGACCAAGAAATTCTACATTTGTTTTAGATCCCTGCTCATCACTCCTGTATGCGCCTTGACACTTGTATTTAGGGTTGTAACGAGGGACTGTTCTGTTTGGTTTACGGTCAGTTTTACCTTCGATCGTTTCATCGCAATATGTTGTCGAAAGCTCCGGGAACGATACTGCACTGAGAGAACAGCAACGGTGGTTATCGTGATTGTGGTTATAGTGAGCTGCGTCAAATGTGTCCCCTATTACTTTGCCGTTGAACCGTACGTCATCATTGACAACATACCGTGGCATTGCGCGTTCACAGCTAAATACGCTACCTCACCCATGTGGAAAGGATACGAATTTCTGGATAGCATTTTAACACCGTTGCTACCGATCTGTTTACTTCTGGTATTCAATGGGTTAACAGTAAGATATATCATTGCGGCAAATACAGTTCAAGTAGGAAACAGGGCAAATGGTCAATGAGTTGGAGTAATTGTTACAGTGGGTGAATAAATTCCAAATTATCACAGAGACTTGACAATCACAAGGAGAGCAATGGCTTCTGGACTGACCGTGATTCCGATGTTTCAGAATGGACATTGTCGGGTGAATGAAAGTGAAGAGAAAGCCTTGGAACAACAGGGAATGTACGATAATATCGCAGTTGACTTTGGTTGCTTGATTCTTGTGGTTGTATCTCAAGCGACATTTGCAAAGCAGACGTTTCGAAGGCAAGGATAACGGGAAGGGTTGTAATAGAAATTTCTCAGTGGGGTGTCAAGCTACAGAAGATCGATTGCATTACCCAGGACCAGAGTCTTCTGTCACCCCAACCTTGCTAAATCAGTTTCTCACTCTGCGTCTGCGCAGTTCAACAGATGTTGCCTCTCCATCGTTCGTAATCTGACAAAGTCTGACAAAATTCATATAGGAAGCAGTTGAGCAAAGCCCACTGTTTATTGCAAATTTTAGACGCGTCAGGTTTTGCAGAATATCCATGGTAAACTCTGTATGGAACTATGCTACTGTGCATAGAGCCACTGACATATGCACCCGAATGGAGTGGAAAGCGGGTTTGTAAATGTAACGGGAGCAAGGGATGTTGCGAATGGCGGCGGTGGAACGCCGCGTGAGCGGTCTGCAATTGGAGGCGGATCAGGAGTGCCAGAAATAGTGGGAGGTGGGGGGGCGGGGCTTCCAACCAAATTAAAATCACATCCCCATCAACTTCCCTGAAAAGGATATTCTTGACTTATGGAACAGAGTTTCAGAATACAGATTACGTTACCAAAATGCCATACGATATCAGAGCAGAATTAGGCCATTTGGCCTATCGAGTCTGCACCACCATGTCATCACGGCTTATCCAATTCTCTTCTCAATCCCATTCTTCAGCATTGCCCCCGCTGCCCTCCAGTATCCTTTCATACATTGACCAATCAAGGAGGTATCCATATATCCATATAACATATAACAATAACAGCACGGAAAAAGGCCATCTTGGCTGTTCTAGTCTGTGCCGAACGCTTACTCTCAGCAAGTCCCAGTGAGCTGCACTCAACCCATAACACTCCATTCCTTTCCTGTCCATATACCTATCCAATTTTACTTTAAATGATAATACCGAACTTGCCTCCACCACTTCTACTGGAAGCTCGTTCCACACAGCTACCACTCTCTAAGTAAAGACATTCCACCTGGAGTTACCGCTAAACTTTTGCCCACTAAATCTCAACTCATGTCCTCTTGTTTTGAATCTCGCATACTCACAATCGAAAAACTTCAACTCTATCTATTCTCCTCATAATTCTAAACACCTCTATCAAGTCCCTCCTCAGCCTTCTACGCTGCAAAGAATAAAGACCTAACATGATTAACCTTTCTCTGTAGCTTCCGTGCTGAAACCCAGGTAACATTCTAGTAACTCCTCTCTGTACTCGCTCTATTTTGATGACATCTTTCCTATAATTCGCTGAACAGAAGTGTACACAATACTCCAAATTTGGCCTCACCAAAGCGCACAATTTTAACATTACATCCCAACTCCTATACTCAATGCTCTGATTTATAAAGGCCAGCATACCAAAAGCTTTCTTCACCACCCTATCCACATGAGATTCCACCGTCAGGGTACTATGTACCATTATTCCTAGATCACTCTGTTCTACTGCATTCCTCGATGCCCTACCATTTACCATGTATGTCCTATTTTGATTAGTCCTACCAAAATGTAGCACCTCACACTTATCAGCATTAAACTCCAAAAAATGAAATTACATTCTATATCATCGCTGTGGTCACTTTGAGGAAATATTATTTTTTTTTGAAGCGGGCACCTAGATTTGAACCAGGGACCTCTTGATCTGCAGTCAAATGCTCTACCACTGAGATATACCCCCACATTTTAATGCTGCAAACTGTGGAGGCATTGACAATAATCTTTCAAGTATTGATAGATTTTGGCGTACCGGATGACTGGAAAATTGCAAACGTTATTCCGCCATTTAAGAGGGCCTGTTAGCCAGATATTAGTGGTTGGGAGGTTGCTGGAAATGATTGTTAGCGATGGGATTACGGAGTACCTGCAGGCACATGACAAGATAGGACAAAGCCTGTATAGTTTTCTGAAAGGAAACTCCTGCGCGACTGGTCTGGGTGCCGGTTACCAGTGGTGTTTCACCGTTGCAGCATTAGTGAGGGGTGGGTAGTGTCGAGGAGTGGAAAATGAAATAGAATTTTGGAAATTGAATAGCCATGCATTTTGGTGGAAGAAACATAAACGTGCAGACTATTATTTGGATGGGGATAGAATTCAAAATACAGAGATCAAATGCACTTGGGAGTCCTTGTGCAAGATACCCTAAAGGTTAACCTCCAAGTTGAAACGTTTCTGAAGAAGTCGAATGCAGTGCTGGCATTAATTTCTCGAGGTATAGTAGATAAGAGCGGAGCTGTGATGTTGAGGCTCGATAAGGCACTCGTGAGACCACACTTGGAGCATTGTGTGCAGTTTGAGGCTCCTTATTTTAGAAAATGTATACTGCTATTGGAGATGGTTCAGAGAAGATTAACCTTAATGATTCGATCAATGAAAGGGTTACCGTAAGAGGAATTTTTGGCAGCTCTTGAATTGTATTCCATGGAGTTCAGGAGAATGAGCTGGATATCATAGAATCATTCCGAATGTTAAAAGACCTAAACAGATTAGATATGGCGAAGTTATTTCCCATTGTAGAGGATTCCAGGCCAAGAGGGCACCATTTCAACATTGAAGGACGTCCATTTAGAACTGAAAAGCGGAGAAATTAGTTTAGTCAGAGGTTGGTAAATCTGTGGAATCTATTGCCACGAGCGGCTGTAAAGGCCAGGTCATTCGATGTATTTAAGGCAGGGATAGATGGGTTCATGATTAGCCTGGGCTTCAATGGTTATGGGATGAAGACACAGGGAAGTGATGATGACTGGAAGATTGGGATCACCCCATGATTGATTGACGACGCCGACTGAATAGGCCAAACGGCCTACTTCTCTCCTATATCATAATGTCTAAATACGAGATTTTGAAACCAACATGAAAAGCAAAAGAGAGGGCGTACAATTGAGCAATATTAGTGGGAAGTTGAAACACTGGAAAGTCATACTGAAGGTAAAGTTCGGGTACGAAAGTAAGCAAGCTAATAATATTAACAAGGTTACCAAAAGTGTCATCTGATACATAAACTAAAAAATAGCGAGTTTGGACATCGGACCGCTTGACAGCGATGCTGGAGATGTAGCACTGTGGGACCTTGAAATGGCGGATAAACTAATTAGTATTTTGCATCGGTCTTCAATCTGGAAAACACCAGCCGCGTGATTGAAGTTCCTGGTGTCAGGTGTATGAAGTGTGTGAAGTTACCATAACGGGACAGAAGGTAAGTGAGTAACTCAAGAGTCTGAAGGTAGACTGGAGTTACCAGATGCTGTACACCCCAGAGTTTAAAAAGCGCTGGCTGAAGACATGGTAGGGGTATTAGTGATGATCTTGCAACAACCACTCGGTTCTAGATTTTTTCCGGAAGACAGGAAAATTGCAAATATCACTTCACACTTCAAGCATGGAGAGTCAGAAGACAGGAAAAATCTACGCCCGTCAGTCTGACCACAGCGGTTGAGAAGATGTTGAGAAGAGAATCATTAAGGATGAAGTCTCAGGGGACTTGGAGACACATAATAACCTAGACCAGAGACAGCATGGTTCCGTCAGGGGAAATTTGGCCTCAGAAATCTGTTGGAATGACTTGAAGACATAACAATCCGGCCGAATTTGGCTCATTTAGTGTCCTCTACACCACAAACTCTCCCCCAGAGGTCTATGTGTCTTTAGTGAAAACAGCAGCCAAATCACAATGAGGGACCTCGTCCGTCTCCGCCGGCATCGGGAGCGAGGTGCCAAAACATCATTACTCTTGAAAACAAAGGTTATTCACTCGTGTTGTCTCTATCTTTATTTCTGATAGGCCCATACTAGTTTTCTACGCTCTGATTTTCATTCCTGAACGGGTCCCACTTACCAGAAAACATCCTGCCTCAATCGCTAAATGTTTTTCAATACCGTCCAAATTGACCTTCCCCAATGAGGCATTGTGATCACGAGTTACAAAGTGTTCGTTAAATCAACCTTCTACCTCTTGTCCTGACTCATTTATTTCATCATAGCAGATCAAGTATCGCGCACGCTCTCGTTGGTTCGTCAACGCACAAAAGAAAAAAAATATCCTAAACGATTACCTACCCATCTTGTCCTTTACAAGTGTGGAACTAACAATTAACGTGCGAAATGTTAAAAACACCTACTCTCACAACCGTAATGCTCCTGCAATACACAGCGATATCTCCACAAAGTTGGCCGTCTAAATACCCTTGACCATTGGGTGGTCAGTAATCTATCCCCATTAACGTGATCATACCTTTCCTTGTTTACGGTTTCACCCATTGTGCGTCTGTCCGGGCCTTTGGGCGCGTTAAACGACCCCGCGGAGGAGAGGGACCTGGATTAGTCGAATTCAGCATCTGCACTGACGGAAGACAGCCGAGAATTTTCCCTGACCATTAACTCTACTCTCCTCCTTTAGTCCATCCCGTTCTGTCACTTCTGAAGCAAAGGAACTCCGAAATACTGAACTGCCAGACCAGACTCTCCTGCAACCCAGTATCATTATCGGCTGAGATACCATGATTCCAGGTTTTGATCCAAGCAGTGAGTTCATCGGCTTGTTCTCAGATACTTCTACTACTGAAATATACGCACCTCAGGCCACCACTCGGACCTTGCTCAATGATTGCATTCCAGACATTGTGTGAGATCTTATCAACATGTCTGCGCAATTTCTGCATTAGCTGTTCTGGCACCCTGGTTCCAATTCCCCTGTAAATGTAGTTTAAGCTTCATCATGCAGCTCTAGCTAACTTTCCGACAAGATATTATTACACTCCCAGTTCACACACAAACCGTCTTTATCCACAGGTTTCAGCTTCCCTGGAAAAGAGATCAGTACTCGAAAAATCGTATGGCCTGTCTCCTATACCAAACCCTTAGCCACGTGTTAATCTGTATCATATTTCCATTTCTCGCCTCATTAGGACGCGCCACGTGCCGCTGTCACAACCCCGAAGATCCTGCCCTCCTCCTCAGCACCTAACTCTCTGAATCTCCATTGCATAAAGTCGTCACTCCGATGTCATTGGTACCTAAACGGACCACAACCGCTGCCTGCTCACGCTCCTGCTGAAAAATGTTCAAGATTTGATCAAAGTTGTCCCGGACCCCGGCACCCGGGAGGTAACATACCATCCAGGAATCTGTCTTCCCCTATCCTTTTGAGTCAGAAAACCAGACTCAGTGCCAGAGGTCCGACCGCTGTGGCTTTTCCCTACAAGGTCATCCAACCACAAACCGCATCCAGATGTTTCTGATGGTGATGGCCATAGGGATAGTCTGCACTGCCTCTTTAAATCCTTTCCTCTTCCTGACTGTCCCACAGTTCCCTATGTCCTTCACCGTGGGTGTATCCACCACTCTGTTTGTCCTAGTCCATCACGCCATAGGGTGGTTTGTCAAGATGCAGCTGTGTGCACTTCTCGCAGGTGTCGTCATCAGGAACTCTGGAGCTCTCCCCGCCTCCCACATCCCGCGAAGAGCCTTCAACTTAGGCGGTGACCGCCCGCTTGTCCCTGTCTTACTTTAATGTGTTCTGTGCCTTTAACACTGGATCTGAGAACCTGAGCGAATTACGTTCTGTTAAGCGTCTCATCTCTCAGAAAGGCCGCTGCTCTAACGTCCAAAAGACCCTGTTTTCGTCTCCATTCTCAGATTAAACATTGACCTACAAGCCTGCAAAACATTCTGACTGTCATTGAACCTTCGCTTTATTCCAAATTCATCAGATTATTGGGCCCTATAGTCTACTTTCCAACATCCATCTGTAAAGCAGCGTTGCCGGGTATAATTGAACCTCCTGCGTTCAGTTTCTGTTGACATTGTTGCGATCAATTCCCACACAGTTTTTAGATTCAGTCCTGTCTATAAACGTTTATTTCTCCGCTTCCCTAAATGCGAAAGCGATGAGTCTTCCAAGCGTTCTCATCCATCTCAACAAACGTCCTTCCCAAATTCTTGCCGAGACGCGTCTCACGAGTCTTCGAATTGTAATATTTTACAGCTTTACTTTACACAGAAGTTGCCTAACCTGAACAAACTGTAACACTCTCGCTTTCATTTCCGATTGACAGGATGATATATGTGGTTGAGTGGATATGACGTTTCTTACAAATCAGGCATTTATTCCGTTCTCAAACACACATCAATAGTTGTCAGGATGGCCGAGTGATCTAAGGCGCCAGACTCAAGGAATGAAAGTCTTCCGACGTCTGTGGTCGTCGGTTCGAATCCCACTCCTGACAAAATTTGTCTTTAAGCGTTCAATCGAGGCGATGTTGTTTCTGTAAACAAACCATGGGTTGTTGAGGTAGATTAGAAAAACTGTTGGAGGATAAGATTATGTTTTTGACACTGTTCATCGTATTGCAACAGGTCACCGTACACCGAATTCTGGGTGAGTAATTTATTCAGGAAAAAAAATACACGGTGAAGGATCTCGACCCGAAACGTCGACTGCTTACGCTTTTCCACAGATGCTGCCTGGTCTGCTGAGCTCTTCCTGGCATACTCAGCTATTCAATATATAAAAGTTTCTGAAGTCAAATCATTGGTTGTCAGATTATTTAATGGATGGGCATGTGAGCGTACATTATCACCTGTTGATCAAAGGTCTGATTGCTGATGGGTAGTAACTGTTCTTGAACGTGGCGGTGCGAGTCCTGAGGCTCCTGTACCATCTACCCGATGACAGCAGCGCAAAAAGAGCATGGCAGGATGGTGACGACCTCTGACGGTGGATGCTGTTTTCCGATGACATCGTTTTATGTGGATCTGCTTAATGTTTGCGATTGATTTCCCGTGATGGACTGTGCCGAATTCATTAACTTTTTAAAGATTTTCCTTCAAAGGTACGGTATTTCCGTACCACGTCTTGTTGCAGACAGACAATATACTCTCTACGACACATCGATAGAAGCTCATCAAGGTTTTTGATGTCATGCTGAATCTCCGCAGTCTCCTAAGAAAGTAGAGGAAAGAGTCATACCAACAATTTAAAGTTACTGACGTGCCCCACCTCTGATCCTCCAAGGAGAACTAGCTCAAGGACCTCTGGTTTTCCCTCTGCTGAGGACAACAATCAGTCCTTGGTCTTGCCGACATAGAGTGATAGGGTGTTGGCACATCTTGTTTAAAACGATCCCCTCTTAGTTGAAATGTATGCCCTAAGAGGGGATCGTTTAAAGACATGTAAACCCTGGAGCGGAGATAATTTCTGCTGCTCTACCAATATCTATGCCTGAAAATCTAAGAAACGTCTGTCAGATCCCCCTCACCTCCGATGCTCCAGAGAAAAATAACAAGTTTGCCCAAACTTTCGCTATTGCACAAACAGTCTCATTCAGGTAGCATCTTGGTGATGCTCTTCTGCACACTCTCCGAATCCGCGTCATCCTTTCTCTGGAGGATGGCCTGAACGGAGTGCAGCACAATTCCAGTGCTGTGATGCTGTACGCTCTGATTCCGCACATGCTCGGCAATCTGAGAAAATGCATCCCATCCATATTCATTTAAAATCCCAGGATATAGATTGTGTTTATATGTATACCCGCTCAACAAAACAGTCAGTCAGACTATTCCGAAATACAGCTGTTTATCTGTCATGTGGAGAGAGTACTGCAGGGGCTGTCAGGGTGGCCGAGTGGTCTAAGGCGCCAGACTTAAGGCGAGTAAGTCGCTTCCTAGTAAACGCGAGTGTTCTGGTCTCCACCTGGAGGCGTGGGTTCGAATCCCACTCCTGACAAATACTCTGTTTTTCACGTGCTGTTATTTATAATGCAAACACTGTAATTTTACTGAGCGACCAAAGTGTGGACTGTTTGGGAGTATGAGAAAGAAGCAATTAAGGTAATATGATAGGGAAAGAATGTTGTACCTACATCCCTGATATTTCAGAAAATATAACTGACTTGAACCAGCACGTAATGGAAAAGGTTGTGGAGATGAGGAAGATGGGAGAACAATTTGAAAACATTTAGTGGCGGAGGATACCGGTGGGATGGGCTATGGGAATGCTTTCCCGGATCGGGAAAATAGATCATGCATGGAATTATAATAGTGACTGTGGTATGTATTTTGGGGTGTTGTGTATGTGGGTTCTTGAGGATGGGCTGTAGTCAGTTGATAAAAGGGACTTCGACCAGCCCTAAGGTACATGTAATGTCCCAGTGTCCCAGTCCAAGTACACTGATGGGGCGAAAAGTTCTACCCTGCCAAGTAAAGACCCTTCCCCTATGTATATGAACCCGCTTATGAGGAAGTGGAGGAATTACCATGTGAGGATAGTTGATCTGTAAAAGATCAACAAGGAGAACTGTGGAAGAAATTTTGTTATTAACCAGATACTAAGGGGTTAAAGAGGGTTTTTTCTTTACACAGCAGCCTTCAACTCCTCCTGGACTGAGTGATGTTCTGTTTCTTCTATACTTGAACTGTGTAATTGGTCTCGCTTCAAGGCTGCAGGCAGAAGTAGCTTCCAATAGATAAGGAAAATAGTAACCTGATTATATAGTTTTGTACTGTGCTGAGACATGATTATTGAGTAAAGGAATTATCTGCTTGCATTCTGTATTTCACAAACATGCTTGGAAGCTTTTGATAGCATACACTATGTCCGCACAATGCGAAAAGTCTGTGTACTTGGGGAGAGTCTCAAGAACTCTGATTTAAGAGGTTGAGCTCTCCATAATACGTATCATGTTATAATAAAGACTTTCAAAAGCGATCTCCCTTCGTGTCCGAGTAATACCTTTTCCGCAACATTGACAAAGTGACGTAAGGTTTGAGTGCCCATTTAGGAATCGCATGGTAGAGGGTAAGAAGCTGTTCCTGAATCGCCGTGTGTTTGCCTTCCGGCTTCTGTACCTACTACCTGATGGGAACAGTTTTAGAATTTCGCAACACATGCCGGTGATATTAAACCCGATTCTGATTCTTGTGAAAGGGATTCTTGATCAGCGTGGTGAGTAGGCTCAGTAATTGTATATGATGTTGATTCCAGATGAGAGAGGTGTGGCAATTTCTGAAGTCATAGTAGAGAAGGACTTAGTGATCATAGTACAGTCTGCCACAGAAACTTTCCTCCCTCCATTGACTCCGGCTGCATTTCCTGCTGCCCTCGGAAAGCAGTTAACATAATCAAAAAACCTTTTCCGCTCCTATCATTCCTTCTTCTCAAACCTGCCATTGGGCAGCAGACATAAAGGAGTGAGAACACACATTCAGCAGGATCAAGGACAACATCGGTCCTACTGTAACGGCACCTACAGAAAGTATTCAAACCCAACTTCAAAGTTTTCATGCTTTTTTTTTACACCATTAATCCACACTGGCTTAATTTATTTTTGCACTGAATATCAGAAAGAATATTTCGTGTCAAAATGAGAATGAAATCTACAAAATGATAAAAAAATCCATTCTATGTGTATTCACCCCCTTTAATATGGCACAACAAATCATCACTGGTGCAGCCAATTGGTTTTAGAATTCCTATAATTAGTTAAATGGAGATCACTGTGTGCAGTCAGGATGTTTCAATTACACCGGGACCATTCCCTGTTGCGTCAATGTCCTGGCAAAAGCTGCACCAAGAAGACAAAAGAACACTCCAAGCAACTCGGTGACAAGGTTATTGAAAAGAAAAAAAAAGCTGAAGCACCCAGAGAACAGTTGTTGTGTGTGCAGTCTCTCCCATCTCGCCACTGAAGCTTGTAACTGGCGCGGCCCGGCAGCAGCGGCCTTTCAGACCTGGTGTTACTTTAATTTAATTTTCAAATTTAAGTTTAATACTCAATTTTCGATTAGGGCAAAAGGATAACAGAGAGGCTATCTACCATCGCCAGCTACCACTACAATACAGAGATCGCCCAAAAACAAACCTCCACAAAGATCTGCTGGCTGAATTACGCGACGTCGGCTTGCTGAGGGGAACGTGCCTAAATTCCGCGGACTCCCCAGATGCTGGTAACTGGAGATGGAGACATCGTAACCGATGTGCGAGATAGCGGAAGCGAGGCAAGCAGGCAGGGGTCCGAGCCAGGCAAAAAGCGAACCCGAGCCGGCCGGCTCTCCCGTCCATTCTGTTTTCTAATGTTCGCTCCCTGGACAATAAAGTGGACTACATCCGACTTCAACGAAATACTCGGCGGGAGTACAGAGTCTGCTCTGCGTTTGTTTTCACAGAGACATGGCTGACTCATGGAATTTCGGACCCTGCCATTCAGCTACACGGGCTCGCCTTATTTCGAGCGGACACGGATGCAGCTCTCTCCGGTAAGACTCGCGGTGGTGGTGTGTGTATTTACATCAACACGGAATGGTGTAAGAACTCTATGCTGGATTCCAGACACTGCTCATCGCAAGTGGGGTTTGTGGCTGTTAGATGCAGACCAGTTTATTTACCACGGGAATTCACCTTTGGTCTACATTCCTAATGCTAAGGAGGCGCTCTGTGAACTGTACGGGGCTATTAGTGAACTGCAGAGCGCACACCCCGATGGACGGTTTATTGTCGCCGGTGGCTTTAACCACATTAACCTAAAGTCAGTGCTCCCCAAATCCCATCAGTATGTGGACTTTGTAACGGGGGGAGTGGGGCTCGTTGGACCTTGCTTATACAAACATCACCGACGCGTACCGGGTAGAGCCCCGCCCCCACCTCGGTTACTCAAACCTCATTTATATTATGCTAATCCCAGCATACAGACCGCTCGTCGGACGCTCCAGACCAGTTCAGAAGCAGGTGTAAACCTGGCCAGCAGGAGCCATCTCTGCTCTTCAAGACTGCTTTGAGCACACTGACTGGAACATCTTTAGGGAGGCTGCAACTGATGGGGACTCTACCAGCTTAGAGGAGTACACAGCATCAGAGACCAGCTACATCAGCAAGTGCATTGATGATGTAACTCTGTCCAAGACCATCACTATACGTGCAAACCAGAAGCCATGGATGGCCGAGGTGTGTGCGCTGCTCAGGACCCGCGACTCCACCTTCAGAGCAGGCGACAAGGCAGCTCTATCAACAGCAAGGGCCAAACTATTCCGAGCTATCAGAGGGTCAAAGCGTGCACACGCCCAGCTAATCTACAGCCACTTCCAGGACAGTGGCGACACGCGGCGCATGTGGAAGGGCATCCAGAACATCAGCAATTACAGGACACCATCAACTGACTGTGCAGGTGATACCTCCCTCCCAAATGCGCTGATAACTTCTACGCCCGTTCTGAGGCGGAAAATGACGTGGTGGCGAGGAAGTCCACCCCTCCTACAAATGACCAGGTGCTGCGTCTCACTGTGGCCGATGTGAGAAGAAGCCTGTGCAGGGTCAACCCACGAAAGGCTGCTGGACCAGACAACATCCCTGGTAGAGTGCTCAAAGGATGTGCAGACCAGCTAGCAGATGTTTTCACTGACATCTTCAACATCTCCCTGAGCAGCGCCACCATTCCAATGTGCTTCAAAACCGCCCCCATCGCCCCTGTGGTGAAGAAGTCTTCAGCGTCCTGCCTAAATGACTACCGTCCCGTTGCACTCACATCCATCATCATGAAGTGTTTCGAGAGGTTCGTCATGAGGCATATCAAGACCCTGCTGCCCCCCTCACTGGACCCCCTGCATTTTGCGTACCGTCCCAAACGCTCAACAGATGACGCCTTTGCCATCACTCTTCACCTGGCCCTAACCCACCTGGACAAAAAAGACACATACGCTCGGAAGCTGCTCATAGACTTTAGTTCAGCATTCAACACAATCATCCCTCAGAAACTGATTGGAAAGCTGAGCCTACTGGGCCTGAACACCTCCCTCTGCAACTGGATCCTAGACTTCCTGACTGGGATACCTCAGTCAGTCCGGATCGGGAGCAGCATCTCCAACACCATCACACTGAGCCCAGGGGCACCCCAGGGCTGCGTGCTCAGTCCACTGCTGTTCACTCTGTTGACTCACGACTGTGCTGCAGCACGCAGCTCGAACCACATCATCAAGTTCGCCGATGACAAGACCATGGTGGGTCTCATCAACAGGAACGACGAACCAGCTGACGAGTCAGGAGGTGCAACGGCTAACGGACTGGTGCAGAGCCAACAACCTGTCTCTTAATGTGAACAAAACAAAAGAGATGGCTGTTGACTTCAGGAGGACACGGAGCGACCACTCCCCGCTGAAGATCGACGGCTCCTCGGTAAAGATCGTTAAAAGCTCCAAATTTCTTGTTGTTCTCCTGCGGAGAATCTCACCTTGCCCGTCTAGACCAACTGCAGAGCACTCCCTTTACACTCTTTCACCAGACCCTAAAACACAGAAAGTTCTGAAGCCATCCCAGCCCTTGTGACAGTCGAGTGTCTGTGATAGTTTGGAACATACTTCAACCAAAGTAACAATCACGTCAGCAGCACTGAACGTTCCCATTGTTACCGACCTGAACTGCATGAAGTCAGCAATCTTCCACCAATTCTGCATTTTCCGGACGACTGGGCATATGACTGTTTGAATTCAAGATGTATTTGCCAATCCTGTTCATTGTAAAACAGCTTTATTTGAAAACTTCGCGGTATTATCATTAGACGCGTGCGTTATCTACACAGGTGGCCATTTAATGTAAACACATACGTCATTCCATTCTTCAGCTCTTCCCTGAATTTCCTCTGTGTCAGTGTATAGATACAAGTATTGGTACACATGCTGAGAAATTGTAACAAGTACCCAAATTGTTGAAGGATGTATACCGAGGAACTCAAATATCTGTCCTGGTAAAAATAGTTTTGCACTTTCCATTTCAGGGTATTCACTACAAAGGGCATCCAAAATAATACGAAGTTAGCTGATATAGAAAACAGCAAAATGATCGATCTTCTGCGTTTTTCCACCTCGGTATCTTTCTGATTGTCGCTGCTGTGCCGAAGCCTTCTGCGGACTCTATTTGCCACAAAGATATGTCTTACAGTTAAACCGTTAAACACCAGGATTAAGCAAATTGGAAGCAATGGTGTTAAGATACTGTCCAGTAATTCGTATCCTCTCCACACGGGTGAAGTAGCGTATTCATATGAGCCGGTGCACCGCCACGGCGTGTTGTCAATGATGACGTAAGGTTCAATGGCAAAGTATAACGGGACACATCTCCCGCAGCTCACTATAACCACGGTCATGATAACTGCTGTTGCAGTTCTCTCAGTGCAGTATCGTTCCCGCAGCTTTCGGCAACATATTGCAATGAAACGATCGAAGGTAAAACTGACCGTAAACCAAACAGACCAGTGCGTTGCTGCCCTCCCAAAAACAAGTGTCAGAGCGCATACAGGAGTGATGAGTAGGGATCTGGAATACATGTAGATATTGTTGGTGTGTTCCACTAAAACAACAACCATAACCACCATCAGATCCGCTGCTGCCATTCCAACCAGGTAACGGGTGATGCATTTGGAGAGTCCGCATTTTCCACGAAATAGGATCACAATCGCCGTTAAATTCACTGCAATGAATTGGAAATAAAGAAATATAATTAAAATAAATGTAGGTATTGTTGGTCTGTTCCACTAAAGCAACAACGACAACCTCCATCAGATCCGCTGATGCCATTCCAACCAGATAACGTGTGATGCGTTTGCAGACTCTGCATTTTCGCCGAGATAGGATCACAATCGCCGGTAAATTAACCTCAAGAAATTGGAAAGCAAAATAGAAATATTGTCAGCGGCAACTCTCTGAATGCCCCCGTGGATATGCTCTGTTTGGAAGTGGATAGCGGGAGTCCAGAGTGTGCGGTCTCCGTCACTGCACTCCGGCTGCAGGACAATGACGCTTGTGAATGTCAGTGCATTGGCGACCTTCCCACCGTTCAGAACAAAGAATCTGTTCCACGACTCATGTACCGGTGAACGGGAGATCGTCCCAGTAAACACCATTTCAACTATTAAAGATGAAATACTGATGGGATTGTTTGCAGCGGTGAAAAGTGGAATCAAAAGATACAAAAAACATTTTATCCTGACTTATGTAAAAACAGACCTACGTGTCGAAAATAGACAGGACCGTCATTTAAATAAACTGCCCTTGCTGTTATAAGGTCGAAGAGTCCACACTGATAGAAACTCGGACGCAGAAAAGCAGAGACCAGCATCAGTTCAGAAAGCGTAGCCAGGTGAAATTATGAAACAATTTCAATATGGGCACGAACGTAATTGACAAACAAAAAATCACTTCGATCAAACTACGAATATGAAAATAAAACTATCAGATGCTGGAATCCTAAATTCCGGAAACACGTTTCAGCCGACGTCAGCATCTGTGCTTTGTAACAGTGCAGATACCGCAGCGCAGTAACGACGGCACCATACATAAAGTAACCAGCTCCGGCATCTTACCGGGGACACCAACCGCCACCAGTGTGGGATAGAAAATGGCCGCGATGTAGTAAATCGCCGGATATCCCATACTCCGTCAGATGCAGCGTTCAGTTGTACGGAACGTTTCAGCTGCTCAGATGGACTGGGAATCGGTTTCGTAGACTTTTATTGAGGAGAGAGCAATTCCACTGAGGCAATCAGCGTGGCTATCACGTCAGGGACATTAGTGACAACCTACTACACAAACACTTACGTTAAACTATTTATACTCACTCTCTCGCCGTATCATGAATTTGGCTCCTCAAGTCATATTGTAATCTATTTACTTTAGGACAATTTGTAATGTGCGTTTTTTCATGTTATTTTCACTGATACCTGGCTTCAGCTATTTAAATGGGACATTTTTATATCTGTGTTGCATTTAAAGTAGGCATTCATCTTGAAGTCGATTTATTTTGTAAGATTTGACGGTGCACATTCGCTTCTGAAATTGAATGAAAGAGTTTCTCCTGGCTGGGGAATAGACAATACTTCTTTATTAAAGGGGAATATTCGTTCATCTCTTCTTTCGTTCCTTCCAGCCATTCCGGGCGTTTTGAATGATGGAAGTCACAGTGACAGCTGACATTCATTACAATAAAATACACTGCACTTATGTTCCTCCAAATATATTAAAAGATACACAGCGAAATTCCAGAGACTTATAACATATATAACATATAACAATCACAGCACGGAAACAGGACATCTCGGCCCTCCTAGTTCGTGCCGAACTCTTAATCTCACCTAGTCCCACCTACCTGCACTCAGCCCATAGCCCTCCACTCCTTTCCTGTCCACATACCTATCCAATTTTATCTTAAATGACACAACTGAACTGGCCTCTACTACTTCTACAGGAAGCTCATTCCACACAGCTATCACTCTCTGAGTAAAGAAATACCCCCTCGTGTTTCCCTTAAACTTTTGCCCCCTAACTCTCAAATCATGTCCTCTCGTTTGAATCTCCCCTACTCTCAATAGAAACAGCCTATTCACGTCAACTCTATCGATCCCTCTCAAAATTTTAAATACCTCGATCAAATCCCCCCTCAACCTTCTACGCTCCAATGAATAGAGACCTAACTTGTTCAACCTTTCTCTATAACTTAAGTGCTGAAACCCAGGTAACATCCTTGTAAATCGTCTCTGCACTCTCTCTAATTTATTGATATCTTTCCAATAATTCGGTGACCAGAACTGTACACAATATTCCAAATTTGGCCTTACCAATGCCTTGAACAATTTTAACATTACATCCCAACTTCTGTACTCAATGCTCTGATTTATAAAGGCCAGCATTCCAAAAGCCTTCTTCACCACCCTATCTACATGAGACTCCACCTTCAGGGAACTATGCACTGTTATTCCTAGATCTCTCTGTTCCACTGCATTCCTCAATGCCCTACCATATACACTGTATGTTCTATTTGGATTATTCCTGCCAAAATGTAGAGCTTCACACTTCTCAGCATTAAACTCCATCTGCCAACGTTCAGCTCATTCTTCTAACCGGCATAAATCTCCCTGCAAGCTTTGAAAACCCACCTCATTATCCACAACACCTCCTACCTTAGTATCCTCAGCATACTTACTAATCCAATTTATCACCCCATCATCCAGATCATTTATGTATATTACAAACAACATTGGGCCCAAAACAGATCCCTGAGGCACCCCGCTAGTCACCGGCCTCCATCCCGATAAACAAATTATTCACCACTACTCTCTGGCATCTCCCATCTAGCCACTGTTGAATCCATTTTATTACTCCAGCATTAATACCTAACGACTGAACCTTCTTAACTAACCTTCCATGTGGAACTTTGTCAAAGACCTTGCTGAAGTCCATATAGACTACATCCACTGCCTTACCCTCGTCAACATTCCTCGTAACTTCTTCAAAAAATTCAATAAGGTTTGTCAAACATGACCTTCCACGCACAAATCCATGCCGGCTACTCCTAATCAGATCCTGTCTATCCAGATAATTATAAATACTATCTCTAAGAATACTTTCCATTAATTTACCCACCAATGATGTCAAACAGACAGGTCTATAATTGCTAGGCTTACTTCTAGAACCTTTTTTAAACAATGGAACCACATGAGCAATACGCCAATCCTCCGGCACAATCCCCGTTTTTAATAACATCTGAAAGATCTCCGTCAGACCTCCTGCTATCTCTACACAAACTTCCCTCAAGGTCCTGAGGAATATCTTGTCAGGACCCGGAGATTTACCCACTTTTAAATTTCTTAAAAGCGCCAGTACTTCCACCTCTTTAATTGTCATAGGTTCCATAACTTCCTTACTTGTTTCCCACACCTTACACAAGTCAATATCCTTCTCCTTACTGAATACCGAAGAGAAGAAATCGTTCAAAATCTCTCCCATCTCCCTCGGCTCCACACATAGCTGACCACCCTGATTCTCTAAGGGACCAATTTTATCCCTCACTATCCTCTTGCTTTTAATATAACTGTAGAAACCTTTCGGATTTACTTCCACCTTATTTGTCAAACCAAACTTGTATCTTCTTTTAGCTTTTCTAATCTCTTTCTTAAGATTCCTTATACATTCTTTATATTCCTCGAGCAATTCCTTTACTCCATGCAGCCTATATCTATTGTTGACATCACTCTTTTTCCGAACCAAGTTTCTAATATCCCTTGAAAACCATGGCGCTTTCAAACCTTTAACCTTTCCTTTCAACCTAACAGGAACATAGAGATTCTGTACCCTCATAATTTCACCCTTAAATGACCTCCATTTCTCTATTGCATCCTTCCCATAAAACTTGACCCAATCCACTCTCTCTAAATCCCTTCGCATCTCCTCAAAGTTAGCCTTTCTCCAATCAAAAATATCAACTCTAGGTCCAGTCCTGTCCTTCTCCATAATTATATTGAAGCTAATGCTATTGTGATCACTGGACCCGAAGTGCTCCCCAACACATACATCTGTCAGCTGACCTATCGCATTCCCTAACAGGAGATCCAACACTGCCCCATCTCTGGTCGGTACTTCTATGTATTGTTGCAAAAAACTATCCTGCACACATTTCACAAACTCTAAACCATCCATCCCTTTTACAGAATGAGCTTCCCAATCTATGTGTCGAAAATTAAAATCTCCCACAATTACCACCTTGTGTTTACTACAAATATCTGCTATCTCCTTACACATTTGCTCTTCCAACTCACGCTCCCCATTAGGTGGCCTATAATACACTCTTATCAGTGTTACTACACCTTTCCCATTCCTCAATTCCACCCAAATAGTCTCCCTAGAGGAGCTCTCTAATCTATCCTTCCAAAGCACAGCCATAAGATTTTCTCGGACAAGTAATGCAACACCTCCTCCTCTGGCCCCTCCTACTCTATCACACCTGAAGTAACTAAATCCAGGAATATCTAGTTGCCAATCACACCCTTCCTGCAACCATGTTTCACTAATAGCGACTTGCGAGAAAAAAAAGGAGCGTGATTTCGGAAAATTAGCGAGGGCTGTTGACAATTTAAAGAACAATATTGGCTGTTTGACACGAACCTGAGCCCTGCCAGAGAAAGACTTGACCACCCCATACCCTTGACATGCGATGCAGTCTGTTTAACTTTAAAGATATTCTCAAACCTGTCACAATTCTACCACGCTTTCTCCAGTAATTCGCTGTTTGCACAGATGTAGCAAGTGAAATCTGTGAACTATCCGCAGGTTCCCAAGCTGTTTTATTATTTGCCACAAAGTTGTATTTTTTTCTCCATATTTACTGTTAGTTATATTGCCTTTCGAGCGTCACTGTGAGTCTGTTCAGAGCAGCGGAAATGTTCAAGATCACCTGTCAATCACACTTCTTCCTGCTCCTGCAGTGAACCACTCCATGACTATTGTGATATTCGTACCGACGACCGTGCCTCGGCTGAATGGAGAAAGTCTCACCACTCTGTTTCCATTGTAGAACTCTTACTAATATGCGGCCCTCGTTTGACTCGAGAAAGTATCACCTCTGCCTTCAAATTCATCCTTCCAAAGTGAATCACTCCGTAACGTTCCGGGTCAATCTCCACCTGTAACTTTTCAGATCTGCTCTCCGTCCAGTCATTGTACTGTTGTAATCTATGATAACCTTCCGAACTATCCATGTTTCCACCAACTTCCACATCATTGCAAATTCAATCACTCACCCTTCACTTCCTTATTCACATCATTTTTAAAGCACAAAAATCCGGGGGTCTCAGAACAGATCTCTGCAGGACATTACCGGCACCGACATCCAGGGAGAAAACTCTCCATCCACAACTACCCTCTGCCTTCTTGGGCGTCAGTCCTGAATCCACAAGCCGACTTTCCCAGGATACTAAGCCTTCCGAAAGGCCCTACCACGGTTAACCGAAAGTATAACCGTCACACCCTCACTGAATTGAACCAGGCTCGTGAGACATGATCTGCCCCTCACAAGGCCAAACTTTCTCTCCCAAACCAAGTACTGTTTCTCCCAATTCTCGTAAATCCTGTTTCTAAGAATATTCTGCAATAATTTGCCCGTCACTGCAGTAGCACTCACAGTTTCCCGCAGTCACCCAGGGTTTCTCGCGAACACTAAAGAGGACTTATCTGATTCTAATGAATTTTTTTTTCGGAAGTTCCAGCACATCATCTCTTGTAACCTCGATATGTTGTCGCACATCGGGCCGTTTAAGGCTGTCCTCACAAATGTCCCTCTCACTGGTGAATACTGAACTGAAGTCTTCATTCAGGACCTGCCCTTCTTCCCCGGACTTCAGAGGCTTGTTTCATTTTCTATCCCCGACTGGTTCTACACTCACTTTAGTCATCTTTTTCTTCACATACATCAAGAATGGCTTGGGGTTTCCTTTCAAACTACTACAGACCTTCTGCAGACGTTTCTAGTTATCCCAATTCCATTGCTCAGTTTGTCCCTGGCTACTTTTTAAATCTACAATCATGTCTGATCGTTGCTTTCCAATCCTGAGGTCAGCTTCCTAAAGATTTCTTCCTCTTGACCAGATGTTTCACATCTGTTTTCAACCATGGTTCCTTCACCCTGCCATCATTTCCCTGCCTGAATGGGGCAAACCTACCGAGAGCCCCTTGTAAGTACAGCATAAAATATTACACATTTCCGTTGTGCATTTCCCAGGACACATCCGTTCCTGATTTATGGACTGATTTACCAGCCTAATATAATCATAGTTCCACTTACACAGTTAATTATTTCGGGAACTGACAAGGTGCAGTGGGCAGAGAGTGGGGCAATGGGATCGGTATGGGAAGTGGCACGAGGTTGTGGGAACACAGCCAGGCATTGAGATTACTTTGTTACTGACACAGGCAGGTGTGATTAGTGCACGTAACCATTTTACGACAGAAGGGTGCGGGGCCCCTTTTAATTTGCTACCAACACAACCGATCGCTGACGGCGCAATAGCTCTGCTCAACGCACCGTCCTTACACATCTGGAGAAGAAGGATGCTTATTTGAGAATGCTATTCTTGGACTACAGTTCAGTATTCGACGCCATATTTCCCACCAGGCTCGACAGGAAGCTCAGAGATCTCGTCCTGGATCCTGTCTTTCAGATCGCCAGGTAAGAGCGGGCTCCCTTACCTCCACTCCTTTGAGTTTCAACATAGGAGCCCCTCACGGCCACGTACTGTATCCCCTCCTATCCTCCCTTAAATGTTTCGCCACCCACAGCTCCAATCTGTTCATTAAATGTTCTGAAGACACTACATTGATTGGCCTGATCTCAGGAAAATAAAAAAAGTGGCTTACAGTGAAGAAGTTACTTCTCTGACATAATGTCAGAGAAATAAACAACCTCTCCCTCAATGTCGCAAAAACAAAGGAGCTGGTTGTCGATTACAGTGGAAATGGAGGCAGACTAACCCCTATTGATATCAATGGATCTTGGTTTGAGGTGGTTAAAAGCTTTAAGTTCCTCAGCATCCACATCACAGAGGACCTCACGTGGTCTGTAAACACCAGCCGTGAACTAAAAAAGTTATAAAAGCTCACTTTGAGATTGTAAACATTGTGGCCTCCGATCTTAGAAAGGATGGGCTTTCACTTGAGTGAGTTTAAGAGAGGCTTATGAAAATGATTCCGGGATGAATATCTTGTCATATGAAGAGAAATGGATGGGTGATATAATTTAACCCTGAGTAATGACCTCGATGGGCTGGGTGTGGAGTCTAGGACCAGAGGAGACAGTTTCTGAATAGAGCGCCGTCTATTTGCAAGGTTCATGAGAGTAGTCAGAGTGTGGTGATTCTGTGGAATTCGGTGCCACAAGCAGCGTGGAGGCCAAGACTTTGAAACAGAGGTTGATAGATTCCTAACTGGTCAGGACACGAAGGGATACAGGGAGAAAGCGGAGAATACGGCTGAGAGGAGCATTGGATCAGCCATGATGAAATGACGGAGCAGACTCGATAACCTAGTTCTGCTCCCACGCCTTTTGATCTTATGTTTCATATCCATCCCGCTGTTGTATTGTATCATACTGATCTGTTTCATAATCTACCATCTCTATTGCAACTTTCATAATATTGCTCTGCACTGTTCCGATCTACAGTTCATGTTTCCATCTTTAGAATATAGTTCTGCTAATTAATTAATTCTTCTACCTTTGATGATGATGGAACGAACGGCTGTTTATAGAGGGTTTGTCAACCTATGATAGTTATTATTATCTTTTATTTGTTTCTCAGCTTGAGCTGGTTGATATTGAGATACAGCCAACGCGAAACACACTAATTTCTTGGTTTGCTAAGAACTTGTCTGATCAAATCGCTGGGATGTATTCTATGCAGAAAAATGAGTAGTTCACTTGACCTTCCATAATGACCATTTCCTCATTTTTCTGGGTTGCGCTCTTATTTAAGTTTAGTGGAGTCTATTTCGTATTAGTTTTACACATGAAGGCATGCACAGCTGAATCTTGCTTTCGTTAAGAAAAATGTATCCTGTGTTTTCTTTTATTAATTAACCCTCACCATCTCCCAGTTTTACCGATGAAGTACCTCCTTGTTATTCTTCCTCCACTGCCCCCTACACTTTTACTCTGACTTATCATCTTGTTTTATCAAAAACAAAACAATAATTCAAGAGACTTATGGACAGAAGTGAGTATAGAAGCCATTGCTAACGAGAG
This sequence comes from Hemitrygon akajei, assembly GCF_048418815.1. NCBI lineage: Eukaryota > Metazoa > Chordata > Chondrichthyes > Myliobatiformes > Dasyatidae > Hemitrygon > Hemitrygon akajei. The sequence goes on from NW_027331935.1 coordinate 6,034,797, forward strand.
AATGTGCTTTCGGTAGATAAGACTCCTGGACCAGATGATGTACACCACAGGGTTCAGAAAGAGGTAGTTGAAGAGTTTGTGATGGTCTTAGAGTCATGGAACATTACAACACAGGAAAATGCCTTTCGGCCAGTCTAGTCTGTGCCAGACCATTAATCTGCCTAGATCCAGCAACCTCCAACGGGACCATAGCCATCCATTCCCTCCCATCCATATACCCATCCAAGTCTCTCTGAAATGTTGCAATCGACCCTGCCGCTTACTCTGGCAGCACATTCCACATTCTCAACGCCTGTGAGTGAAGAGGTTCCCCCTCATGTTTTTCTTAAAGAATGAGTAATGATCTTTCAAGGGTGTCTCGATTTTGGAATGTTTCTGGCAAACTAGGAAGTTGCAAATGTCACCCCACTCTTTAAGAAGGTGGGGGGGGGGGCAGAGGAAAGCGAATTATAGGACAGTTTGTCTGACCTCAGTGGTTGAATTCCATTTAGGATGATTTTTCGGGGTACCTGGCGCATGATAAAGTACGCCGTTTACTTCAGGGTATATATTGTCTGACAAATCTTTTGGAATTATTTGACAAAATAACAAAGAGAATAGACAAAGGAGAGGAAGTGGATGTTGTTCTCTTGGATATTCAGATGGATTTTAAGGATGCGCTGCACATGAGGCTGCCTAACAAGATCACAGTTCATGTCATTACAGGAAAGACACTGTCATTGAACGAGGAGTGGTTTACTGGAAGGAGGCAAGGAGTTAGAACAATGCGAGCCTATTCTGTTTGCTACCGGTAGCTATTGGTGTTTCACTGGGGTCGGTAATGAGATCGCTTCCGTTTATATTAAAATCAACGATTTGGATGACAGAATTGATGGTTTGATGACCGACTTTGCAGTTGATCCGAAAGTAGGTGCCGGACAGGCAGCTTACAGCAATCTGGGTGTCTACAGAAGGACTCAGAAAGGTTTGGAGAACAGGCAATGAAATGGCAGATGAAATACAGTGCAGAGACTGCCTTGTGCATTCAGGTACTCAGGCTCACTTAGCATAATGTTGAATGAACATTTATAAGAAAAACACTCCGAAACCATACAGTTTACATCCTGTTACAATCAAAAATTCCATTTTTGTACTACAATTAAACTATATTTCCGCATTGGTGGAGAAGTGGCCTGACACCCCTCGCCAGCTGTAAAAACACTTTCAACCCCTATATCAATCCGCATTTCTTTAAACCCCATCCGACAACTGCAGCACTTGGCATCTCAGCAAAACCTTCCATCATCCACCCTGGCGACAGCAGACGCGAGAAAGACGCCGTCCGTGGCAGATGGCAGGGCGCATAATACTCCCTGCTGGCCAGAAGAAACTACAGTCTGGTCAAAGACAGGGGAAGCAGACAAACCAGTTCTCTCTGTTCCCCCCACCCCCATTTTGTGGACTATGAACTGATTATTGTTCTGTCATAATCTAATCAGAGCAACTGAATGTGGACACAGGAAGCTTCTTGTGATGATCTGCTAAACCTGAGAACATTCTCAAACAAGTCGCCATTTTTAATGTGAAGGGCGCGGACTCTGAACTGATCTTCATTCTGGGACAATCTAATCAGAGCCATAATCCGGAGACCATTGCTGTAACTATGTGCTTTTGTGTAGGTTTTGTCGCTTTAGGTTTTGGTTTGTTGGGTGGTAGAGTTGGTCTCCTGACTTGGTTGTCTGGGTAGTTTTGTTTTGTCTGGTGGGTTTGGAGTTCCTTTCCGGGAAACGTGCTAAGATGGTAACGCGATATTAATACGCAGTAGCCTCTCCGGACTCTGGATCTGGGGATTGCCAAATGTTAAAAATGCAGTGTGGTTTCTAAATGACAATAAACTGAAACTGATCTTAACTGAACTGAGAGGAGTAGCTACTTATGTAAAATGCCAGGCCTACCAAACAAGGAATCTGTGGTCTCGTTAGACTCTATCTGGTTTGCCTCATTTAACTGGTTTGGACCAGTCAGGATGTAAAGATACAAATACGCAAGGCTGAGGTGGGCAGAGCTATGAAACAATTTTGGTTGTAGCCCTGTATAATGATCAGTAAGAAGGTGAGCCAGCTAGTTCAGGTGACCTTGAGCCGAGGTTGGAGATCCAATACTTCATTTGATGAGGAACAGTATAAGACTCAGGATCTCCAAATATGCAGGGGCGATAACTCTCCAGCAGCCAGAGACCAACCAACGCTGATAAGCAGGACCGCACGGAAAAGTGAAGATCGAAATCATGAGGAACGTCTGACCAGCGTGGACTGCTTTCCCGGGTATTACTTTTTTATTTCTTTATTGTCTGTTCATGGAGTGTCAGGGGTTCTAGTAGGGTCCAGCCAAGTGCATACCGTGTGAATCTACGTGTTTTTTAGTTGAAATAATCAATATTACTTGTCGGTAAATAGAGATTATTTGTTACTCACTGATCATTATTACATGAGATGATTCTTATAACAGTGGCGCCCATGTTTAAAGTTGCCCACCGGCAGGACACGCCCTCTGCACAGTGTTACCATCGGGAAGGAGAGACAGAAGCCTGAAAGCTCACGTTCAGCGATTCAGGAACAGCTACTTCCCCTCTGCCACCTGCAACTCTGTTTTGTTTTCCTCTATAATTATTTATCCTGTATTTCATTGTACTGTTACCGTAACGTGAGCAAATTTCACCACATATTGCTGTGGTATCAAATCTGGTTCCGATTCTGATTCAGATGCAAAGGGGATGTGTTAGGTTCAACCTAAATTAGTGGAAAGGCTTTCAGAACCTCGTGAGACGAAGGGTTGTACTGTGCTGTAGTAGTCGACGCTCTATGCTCTATCCAGTGCACTTACTATTTAAGTCCAGGCGATTAATCATTTCAAGTTACGACGCTTTCCTTTTCCAGACTACTCTCAGTGCTCCTGAGAGTATTACAAGATAATTTGAGAACAATAGACCATAAATGTCAATGCCGACCGCTGGATGAAATCGATTGTTTTGCCTGGAAGGGACTCTTCATGTATATGGTAATAAGGATTTGTCCTCGGTGTTCAGACTACGCTGGTCATGGGGTCTGCAGTGAAGTATCTGGACAAACAGGAACATTAGCGATAGTCAGTATGAGCCAGTGCGAATTAAGTCATGTCTAACCAATCTTACAGAGCTTTACGAGGAAGTTACCAGAAATGGTGTTGCAGGCAAGGCCGTGGATCCCGTCTACAGGGACTTCAGCAAGGAATTTGTAGGGTTCCGTATGGGAGAATGCTCGAGAAGGTTCAGTCGCTTGGCTTTCAGATGTGCTTGTAAATTCGATTAGCCATTGGCTATGTTGGAGAAGCCAGAGTGTGGTAATGGATGGTTGTCTCTCTGACTGGGGACCTGTGACGTGTAAAGTGCCCAAGGGATCGTTGCCGTGTCCGTTGTTGTTTGTCTTCAATATCAATGATCTGGATGATAATACTGTGAACTTGATCTGCAAATTGCCGATGTGGCAGATCGGATTTAAAGCAGGCAAATATTTAGATGTTGCACTTTTGGAGGACCAGCCAGGGTTGGTCTGACACAATGAGAAATAGGGCACCGAGGAGCACGATAGGAAAACGAATCTGGGAATGCGGGTCGAAAATTCAATGACCGTTGCGGAACAATTAGACAGGGTCGTAAAAATAGTTTTCCGCACTTTGGCCTTCATGGACCAAAGTACTGAGTACAGGAGTTGGGATGTTATGCTAATGTTGCTTAAGAATTTATTGAGGCCTGATTTGGAAAATTGTTGCGGTTTGGCTCAACTACCTGCAGGACAGATGTAAGTAAGTTTGAAAGAATACAGAAAAAAAATATTACACGGCTGTTGCCGGAATTGGATGATTTGATTTAAAACGAAAGATTACATATGCCAGCACTTTATTCCCTAGCAGGTAGATGACTGTGGGGAGATTTGATAGAGGCATATAAAATGATGAGGCGTATAGAGAGTGTAAGTGCAAGCAAGCTTCCTCCGCTGATGGTGGTTGAGAATATAACTAGATATCATGGGTGAAGGGTGAAATATGAAATGTTTAAGGCAAACATGAGGGAAATTTCTTCACCCAGAAGGCAGTCAGAGTGTAGACAGTGCTGCCAACTTAAATGGTAATTGAGATTCCGATGTCAACGTTAAAGTGATAATTGGATAAGTACACAGATGAGCGAGAGAGATGGATGGCCAAGGTCCGGGTGCAGGTCGGCAGGAGTAGGCTGTTTAAATAATTCTTCATGGGCCTGACGGGCTTGTGACCCTGTTTCTGTGCAGTTGTTTCCTGAGGCAGTCTGTCTGTATGTCTGGGTTAGAACATTAGAGTCTCACAGCGCCGACCAATCTAGAGAGTCGCTGATACTCTTCGACCCCTCTGTCCTTGCGCACACTGAAGCATGGAGACTGAGTTAATTGATGGTTATAGCATGAGAAGGTGGAAGCTCAGGAAATTGTTTATTCTGTATTCTCCGATTACCTGCGATGGGTTTGAAGGAAGACAAGTGTGATCCCGGATATTTGCTTTGTATTCGCTGTGTTTTTAGTTTATGTAGTTTTGTATGTTAAATTTATTTTTGATTTCAGAGGGGAACACGGAATCCACACCGACCATGTGGATTCAGAGTTAAATGGATAGAAATATGAGCCTATCTACACCCAATACGATAAAACCACGATTCAGAGTTAAACAGGCATTCCGATAAATTGGTATGTACTTGAATTGGCAATTTGGAATTGGCTGGTTTCTTTACTAAGCTGTTGCTGAACATTTTGAAATGTTAGTTTGAAATGTTAGTAGGATTCCACTGGAAAAGATTCCTTTGAAGTCATTGCAGCAACTGCCCTGTAATATGTAAATGGCAGGTCAGTCAAGTGTACCGAAGTTTCGGCTCTCCTTACGGAATACAGCTGCCCGCTGTCTTCCAGCCGGAATTCACTCTATCTGCTACACCATCTGCTTTCTGTTAGTCAGCCAATTCTGAATCAACGCGGCCAGGTTTCCGCAGACCCTATGCCTCCTGGCTTTCTCAATGAGTCTACTATGGGTTACTGATGAAACGATTAAATTCATGTACCCACATCGACTGTTCTGATTCTTCTGTTTGCTTTATTTTTACTTTTTCAAATAATTCAATCTGATTCACAAACGTCAACATACTATGTTGTCTCTCCATAGCCAGACTACGTTTCTGCAAATATTCATAAATTCCCTCTTCAGTAAGATTCTCTAGTACTTCCATCACCCACTACCAATGTAAGATTCCGTGGTCTATCATTTCAAGGAGCATCCCTATTATCTCTCATGTCTGGCGACCTTTTATTCAATATTTTTATACGATTTAATCTTTATTTATTTATTTATTTATTTATTTATTTATTTATTTATTTATTTATCTATCCATCTATCTATCTATTTATTTATTTATTTATTTATTTATTTATTTATCTATCTATTTATTTATTTATTTATTTATTTATTTATTTATTTATTTATTTATTCCCCTATTTCTGTTTTTATTTATTTATCGATTTCGCTTTGGGAAATAAATAAATAATGTATTATTAAATAATAAATAATTTATTATCCATGAAGGTTCGCAGATGACAGGAAGGATGTGCTTTCTCTCTCTCTCTCTCTCTCTCTCTCTCTCTCTCTCTCTCTCTCTCTCTCTCTCTCTCTCTCTCTCTCTCACTTTTTCTAATTTTATCCTCAATTGGACGTTTTCTTTCCTTTTTTCTCTCTCTTTTTTTTTGTTTTTTTGTTTCAGTTTAGTTAGTGTTTTTTTTTCCTTCTCAATAACATTTCCAATCTTTTTTAATGATTACTATGAGGAGTTGTAGTTTTTTTTTACCATTGTATATTTAACAGGATAATATTTTACTTATTTGATTTTGATATTTTACTTATTTGATTTTTGTTTTTACTATTGCTGTTTATATGTCTTTTATATTATCTACCTGTTAAACTCCTCTCCCGATTTGTATATTGTTTATTTGGAAATAATTTAAAAAGATTGAAAAATAACTAAAATAAATAAATTGAAGGTCAGTTTAGGTAACGTGGCGGTGCATTCAACAGCTCAGCGATTTGCTTATGTGGTCAGCCCTAATTCCATAAATTAGCAACTGCCGTGTAATACGTAAATGGCAGGTCAGCTGGGATATCCTGCTGGTGCAGTCAATATCTCAGCGATTTGCTTACGTCGTCAGACCTAATTCTATTAATTACCCTGCTGCTGCTGGGTTGTCAGATTAAATCTGTTATTTCCCTCAACCCTATTTCTTGGAGCACTGTAACGGAAGACTCGAAACATAGTTGTAAAGTGTACCGGAATTTCGACCTCTTGCGGAACATGGCTGCCCGTTGTCTTCCAGCCAGAATTCACTCTGTCTGCTGCATGATCTGCCTTCTGTGAGTAAGCCAATTCTGAATCAACGCAGCCAAGTTTCCCCGGATTCCATGCCTCCTGACTTTCTGAAGGAGTACCCCTATTATCTTTCGTCAACAAATGAATAATATTTTCCACCTTCCAGTCATCCATTTCTACTTCTACTTCGTGGCCAGCGAAACAAATATCCTGTCCAAAAGCTCAGCATATCTTCGCTCGCCCTTGAAAATTACTTGGACTATATCCATTCCGATATCGGGGAATAACCTATCATAATGTTTTCCAAAATTCCATCGCACCCTCTTTCTCAACGTCGGTATGATCTGGCGTATCTGCCTTTTTACGCTGTCTTCACAATCATCAATGTATTCAGTGAGGAGCTTCGCTGCCTCCTTAGAATTTCCTCTGATCTGCCCACACTCTCTCCAGTCTCCTTCGGTTCCCCACAGTGCAACTCGCCAAAGCCTTCTCAAGTCCCCTTCTGACACTTCTAAGTTTAAATTCTTTCTTGTCTGCATTGTGTCTCGCCAGAACCCTATCTGACCTTTCTTCCTACATCTTAGTACTTTTCATTCTTCCTCTTGTATAGTTCCAATTGTGTTGTCTCCCACGGTTACTTTACGCTATGATCCTTTCCCTGCCTCAAAGAGACAAGAATATACTGAACCACATGTCAGTTTTGTCTCAACAATCTCCAGGTAACTGTTGCGCATTTCCCTGTGTACGCCAATTTCCAGTTTACCTTCCCAGGTTCCTGCCAGGTAGCACCATAATTCGCAGACCCCCAATTAAGTACATTCCATGCACCATAGTCCTATCTCCGTACAAGGTAAATGTCGGAGAGTTCTGCCCTATCGTTCTGAAATGCTGACCCGCGGTGTGATCTGTCACCTTAACCGTTTCCTTTCCTAATATTAGATCCGGTATGGACTGTCGGCTAGTCTGCCTGTCTTCATATAGTGACGTGAATACTTCCTGGACATAATTCAGAAATGATGCCATACCTAAAACTTTTACCCTGGGGAGGTGCCAAAGAATGTTAGCAAAATTTCAGTTGCCCGTGCCAATAACATGGCACATGTCCAGGTTCCGCTTCCCTATCGGTTCCTCACTTTTCACGTTGCGTTTTCATGTAAATCTGGTGGGCGGCTGTATAGAATACTCCAAATGGTGCTTCCTTTTTTTGTGTGTTCGTCTCACAGTCTATTAACAAATGAACGCTCCACGTTGTCTTTCTTTTCTGCATGCTACTATCCCTGATTTGCCATCGCACCCCCGTTGCACTCTGTTACCCGACATGTCCGTTTTTCAACATCTAAAACACGGGAGGTCCTGCAGCCTTTCCTGACCTTGTGACAGTCCAGTGTCTGTGATAGTTTGGAACTTACTGCAAACAATGTAACAATCACGCCAGCGACATTGAACGTTTCAATCGCTACCTACCTGAACGGTATGAACTCAGCAATCTTCCGCGAATTCTGCAATTCCCAGATGACCGGGTATATGATCGTTTAAATTTATGACATGTTTGCCAAACCTGTTCGTTGTAAAACAGCTTTATTTGAAAAATCCGTTGAACTGCCAGTAAACGCGGACGTTATCTACAAAGGTTGCCATTTAATGTAAACACATATTTCATTCCATTCCTCAGCTCTTCTCTGAATTTCCTTTGTGTCAGTGTATAGATGCAAGTATTGGTGCACACGCTGAGAATTTGGAACATGAACCCAAACTGTTGTAGGATGTATACCGGGGAACTCAAATATCTGTCCTCGTAAAAATAGTTTTGTACTTGCCATTTCAAGGAATGGGCTACATAGGGCATCCAAAACAAAACGAAATTAGCTGATATAGAAAACAACAAAATCATCGATGTTCTGCGTTTTTTCACCTCGGCATCTTTCTGATTATCGCTGCTGTGCCGAAGCCTTCTGCGAACTCTATTTGCCACAACGATATGCCTTACGGTTAACCCGTTAAACACCAGGATCAAGCCGATCGGTAGCAGCGGTGTTAAAATACTCTCCAGTAATTCGTATCCCTTCCACACGGGCGAAGTAATATATTCATTTGTGATGATGCAGCGCCACGGTATGTTGTCAATGATGACGTAAGGCTCAATGGCAAAGTAAAACGGGACACTCCTGCCGCAGCCCACTATACCACGGTCACCATAACCACCGTCGCTGTTCTCTCAGTGCAGTATCGCTCCCGCAGCTTTCGACAACATATTGCAATGAAACGATCTAAGGTAAAACTGACCGTAAACCAAACAGAACAGTCCGTCGATGCAGTGACAAATACAACAGTCAGAGCGCATACAGGAGTGACGAGCAAGGATCTAGAATAAATGTAGAAATTGTTGGTCTGTTCCACTAAAGCAAAAATGATAACCACCATCAGATCCGCTGTTGCCATTCCAACCAGGTAACGGGTGATGCACTTGGAGAGTCCGCATTTTCCACGAGATAGGATCACAATGGCCGTTAAATTAACTACAAGAAATTTGGAAACGAAATAGAAATAAAGTCAGCAGCAATTCCCTGAATGTCTCATTCTTCCGATGCTATGCAGGATATGATTTGTTTGGAAGTGGAAAGCGGGAATCCACTGTGTGCGGTCTCGATTGCTGTACTCCAGCTGGAGAACCATGATGGATGTGAGTGTCAGTGTGGTCGCCACTTTCCGACAGTCTAAAGCGGGTCATCCGAGTTCCACGGCTCACGTACGGGTGAACAATCGGTCCGTCCTGTAAACAACACCATTTCCATTATTGGAGGCGAAAGAACTGACGGGATTATTTGTAGCGATGACAAAGTGCCATCAAGGAGATATAAAGCAGAAGTTGCCATGTTGTTGTAAGGTCGAACTGTCTACACTGATAGAGACTCGGACCTAGAAAAGCAGAGACCAGCATCACTTCAGAAAGCCTAGGGAGGTGATATTATGAAACATTGACAATATCGGCACCAGCATAATTGACAAAAGGGAAAATCATTTCGATCAAAGTAGGGAAAATGAAAATAAAACAATGAGATGCCTGATCCTCCATTCTGGAAACAAGTTTCAGCCGACGGTAACATCTGTGCTTAGTAACAGTGCGGATACCGCAGCAGAGTAACAGTAAGACCATGCATAAAGTAACCATCTCCGGCATCTTATCGGGGTCACCAACCGCTACAAGTGTGGGATAGAAAATGCTCGCGATGTAGTAAATCGCCGGATATCCCATATTCCGTCAGAAACAGAGTTCAGATATGCGGAGCGTTTCAACTGCTCAGATAGACTGGAGATCGGATTAGCTGACTTTTATAGAAGTGAGAGCAATTCCACTGAGGCAAATACGTGGCTATCACGTTAGTCACATTAGTGACAACCATCTGCACAAACACTTACGTTAAACTATTTTTACTCACTTTCTCACCGTGTCATGAATTTGAACCCCACAAGCGATGTTGCAATCTATTTACTTGAAAGCAATATATGATGTGTTTTCTTTTTTTCATGTTATTTTCTATGATACCTGGCTTCAGCCATTCAAATAGGATATTCTTATATCATTGTTGCTTTTAAAACAGGCATTCATCTTGAAGTCGATTTATTTCGCAATATTTGACAGAGCATATTTGCGTCTGAATTTGAGGGAAGGGATTTGTTCTGGCACGTGGAATGAAGAATATTTCTTTATTAAAGGGGAACATTCGGTCATATTTTCGTTCGTTCGTTCCAGTCATTCCGGGTGGTTTGAGTGATGGAAATCATAGTGACAGCTGACGTGTGTTACAATAAAGTACACTGCACTTATTTTCCTCCAAATACTTTTAAAGATCTGCAACGATATTCCAGAGACCTGTGGTCAATAGGGAACTTGTCCTCGGGAAATCAGCGAGGGCTGTGTACATTTTGAAAAACGATGTTTTCCAGAACACATATCGGCCGTTTGGCCTGAACCTGACCTCTGCCAGTGAATGGCCTGACCACCCCTTACCTGTGACCTGCCATGCAGTCTGTTTAACTGTAAAGATATTCTTAAACTTGCCAAAATTCTAAGGCTATTTCTCCATCCATTCTCTGCTTTAACAAAATAGCAATTAAAATCTGTGAACGATCCGCAGGTTCTCAGGGTGTTCTACTATTTGCCACGAAATTGTATTTTTTTCTCCTGATTTACTTTCAGGTATATTGCCTTTCGAGCGTCACTATTAGTACGTGCAGAAGACTGGATGTGTCAATCTCACCTGTCAATCACACTTCCTTCTACTCTTGCAGTGCACCGCTCCGTGCCTATTGTGACACTCGTACCGATGAGCGGCCCTCGGTTTCCTGGAGAAAGTCTCATCACTCTGTTTCCATTATGGAACTCATACTATTGCGTGGCCCTCGATTTATTGGAGAAAGTGTCAAATCTGCCTTCAAGTTCTTCCTTCCACTGTAAATCTCTGCGCATCTATCCGGGTTGAACTCCATCTGTAACTTCTCAGCGCTGCTCTGCGTCCTGTCACCGTCCTGTTGTAATCTGTGACAAACTTCTATACTCTCCATAATTGCACCAAACTCCACATCTTTGAAAATACAATAAGCCACCCTTCCACCTCGTCATACAAGGCATTCATAAAAACACGAAAAGCCGGGACTCTCAGACTGACCACTGCAGGACACCACTGGTCACCAACATCTGTGAACAATTCGCAGGTTCTCAGGCTGCTGTATTATTTGCCATGAAGTTGTTTTTATTTTCTCCGGACTTACTGTTAGGGAAGGTGCCTTTCGGTCGTCACTACAAGTATGTGAAACACAGCGGATGTGTTCAAGCTCACCTGTCAATCACAAGTCTTCTTGCTCTTACAGTGCACCGCTCCGTGCCTATTATGATACTCGTACCGATGAGCGGCCCTCGGCTTATTGGGGAAAGTCTCATCACTCTGTTTCCATTGTGGAACTCGTACTGATGTGCGGTTCTCGGTTGACTCGAGAAAGTATGACGTCTGCCTTCAAATCCATCCTTCCAAACTGAATCACTCCGTACCTTTCCAGGTTGAACTCCATCCGTAACCTTACAGCGCTGCTCTGCATCCTGTCACTGTCCTGCTGTAATCTGTGACAACCTTCTATGCTATCCATAATTCCATCAAATTTCATATAATTGTAAATACAATAAACCACCCTTCCACCTCCTCAACCAAATCATTCTTATAAACACAAAAAGCTTGGGGTCTCAGAAGAGAACTCTGCAGGAATCCACTAGTCATCAACATCCAGGTAGAAAACGCTCCATCCACAACTATCCTCTGCATCCTGTGGGCGTTAGTTCTGAATCCATCAGCCAAATTTCCCTGGGCACCAAGCCTTATGACAATGTGAACAGTCCTTCCATGGCTAAACAATGCCTTATTAAAATCCACTTATAAGAGATCAATTATCCCCCCACTTTATTTGCAGAAGACTACATAATAAAAATGTTCTCCCATCTGTTTCTCTCTTCCATTGGCTCCACCTTGGCGAAAGACGTGAGCAAAAATATGAATTATCCTTAAGGTCCGCGTAGAAACTGGAACTCACTGAGTGGAAAACTGCTCTTTCATCCACATCACCGGCGATTGGCTGAAATATAAATCTAAGATCATCTCATGTCGAGCCAGAGCATCCATTTAACTAAATGTTTTCTCGAACTCAACGACAAGACATTGACTACCTTCAAGGGATTTGAGTTGGTTAATATGATACGAACCCAACTTATTTGGAGCAGTCTGGATTCGATATAGTGCTGGACTTGCTCCACTAGAGATATCATATATTCCTACAAATGGCGAAGCTGTAAAAGGGCTTGGCTGATGTAGAGACATTATAACCTTCTGTCCTATTTCTAACTCCCGCGGTTTTGTTGGCACCTTGAAATAAGCTTTGCACTGCTGTTTCTTCTGTCTCCTATTATGGGCCTCCATAATAGTCAATTAATTGCTGTTTGCATTTGTCCTTTCCAATGCCACCATTTATCATCGGTCGATGATAAATCTAGCCCAAACAAAGATTTTCCCCTTTCATTTTAGCTAACATTGTAATTAAAGTGTGTTCGTCCATTGTGGTGGATAAGGGATAACTAACTGTGTTTTACGTGAAACAGTTTCATTACATTTTGTATCACATGTGTGGTGCAGCGGGAACCATGACTGATTCTAGAGTGCTTGTCAATCATGAACGGGTAAAGACTCTCTCCAAACAAAATCATGGCTGTAATGTCAGCGGTTTTCGTTATCTAGTTCGGGAGGCCTCTATCCACTTGGTGAAAGCATCCACTATTTCAAGTATATATTTAGTCCTCCAGGGGATGGAGATGAAAATACAGCAAAATAATCCTTTAAGTTAACACATGCACGTTCTACGGACCGTATCTTAAAATTCTTCTGCAGCCAATTCATCAGGGTTATTTTGGGCACATCTGGTTTCCTTCACATTCTGGCAACACAAATTTACCATTATTAGGCATAATCGAATTCCGTGCCTGTATCCGTCGATATTTCCCAAACTCTTCAGAATCCTCTCCTCTTTGTATCTTTTCTTATTACTGATCCTGTTACTGTGCCATGACCAACTCTATATGTATACAGTTTGGAGGTTTCTCTGCCATCCCTACCTCTATATGTAGATTCCATCTCTTCACTCAACTTGATTCAAGTTTGCAGTGAATGAAGGGAGATGGGTCATGTACAGTCAGCGGATTTTAGATTAATTCCCATCTTGTTTAGCGCAGAAATAGTGACTCAGAGGGTATGTTCCTGTGCTCTACTGTTCCATGATCCCAACACGTCCAGGTGATTTATTCATATTGTCATGTCAATCTATTCATCATTCACTGTCTATTCAACTCAAATTAATCTCGTTCTTCTGCACTGATGAGGGTAAGAGAGAACAGGGTATCTTGCAAAACAGGAGCAAACTGTTCCACCCGCCATGTCTCTGACGAGCGGGACATTCCCTGCTGTTCTGTGACAGAAACAGTGACGCCAATTTCACAGGAGCTTATCAATAAACCGGATGTTATTCCAAATGAGAAACTTGAGCTTCCCTCACATTCCTATTCACAAACACAAACACTCTCAGTGCTGCCACGAACAAGGTAGTCACAATTTTATCAATGAAGAATGCATGGCATATTACAGACCAGTCTGAAGAAATTCGAAAAGATTTTTATATTACTTTGAGCGGGGCATCACTTGAATAAATTGTTGCTCTGGTGCATATTGAGGAATATGTGACAGAATCGGCAAGCGTAAGAATGCTGAGAAATGTATTCCTTTAAATACTGCTGATACATGAAACGCTGTCTCGGTGGGATTTATTTAATTACATATCTATTTAAATTAATTAGAATAATTTGTAAATCCTCAATCAACTTTTCAGAAGATGTTTGGCCAAACCACAGGATGCTAAAGATCAGGTACTTTTCGATTGGCTCTATGTGTTTCGGTGACGTGTAGCATGGAGGATTATGCAAGGCCGAATGGACTTTTTGCAATATGATTCTATGACGCTGAATGTACTGCTCAAAAAATCGTTATCTTTCATCAGTGCACTTTCTTTCTAACACCAATAGCGTCAACCAACTGCAGGAGGCACTTGTACTAAAAACAGCTCAGGGAATGCAGAACTTATATTAGGAGCATTTGTAGAACCGCGGGAAATTACTAGATTTTTAGAAAAGCGTGAAAGAAAGAATAAAAACATACACGCTCACACTAAATCAGAGTGCAGATCTGAGACGACACACTGATCGCTGGAGCAGAGTCTGGCATATACGAAATGAAAGCCTCACTCTCACATTGTATCAGAGACGGACAGATACGGAATGAACCCCACACTCTCACACTGTAACAGAGACTGACAGACACAGAATGAAACCCACACTCTCACAATATAGCAGAGACTGACAGATACAGAATGAAATCCACACTCTCACACTGAGCAGAGATTGACAGATACAGAATAAAACCCACACTCTCACACTGTAACAGAGACTGACAGATACAGAATGAAACCCACACTCTCACACTGTAGCAGAGACCGACAGATACAGCATGAAACCCACACCCTCAAACTATAGCAGAGACTGACAGATACAATGAAACCCACACTCTCACACTGTATCAGAGACTGACAGATACAGAGTGAAACCCACACTCTCACACTGTAACAGAGACTGACAGATACAGAATGAAACCCACACTGTCACACTGTAACAGAGACTGACAGATACAGAATGAAACCCACACTCTCACACTGTAACAGAGACTCACAGATACAGAATGAAACCCACACTCTTACACTGTAGCAGAGACTGACAGATACAGAATGAAACGCACACTCTTACACTGTAGCAGAGACTGACAGATACAGAATGAAACCCACACTCTCACACTGTAACAGAGACTGACAGATACAGCATGAAACCCACACTCTCACACTGTAACAGAGACTGACAGATACAGAATGAAACCCACACTCTCACACTGTAACAGAGACTGACAGATACAGCATGAAACCCACACTCTCACACTGTAACAGAGACTGACAGATACAGAATGAAACCCACACTCTCACACTGTAACAGAGACTGACAGATACAGCATGAAACCCACACTCTCACACTGTAACAGAGACTGACAGATACAGAATGAAACCCACGCTCTCACACTGTAACAGAGACTGACAGATACAGAATGAAACCCACGCTCTCACACTGTAGCAGAGACTGACAGATACAGAATGAAACCCACACTCTCACACTGTAACAGAGACTGACAGATACAGAATGAACCCCACACTCTCACACTGTAACAGAGACTGACAGATACAGAATGAAACGCACACTCTTACACTGTAGCAGAGACTGACAGATACAGAATGAAACGCACACTCTCACACTGTAACAGAGACTGACAGGTACAGAATGAACCCCACACTCTCACACTGTAACAGAGACAGACAGATACAGAATGAAACGCACACTCTTACACTGTAGCAGAGACTGACAGATACAGAATGAAACCCACACTCTTACACTGTAGCAGAGACTGACAGATACAGAATGAAACCCACACTCTCACACTGTAACAGAGACTGACAGATACAGAATGAAACCCACCTCTACACACTGTACCGGCGATTAGCAGATGGAAAAATAAACACACACTCTCATATAACCATAAACTCAGATATAACAATCACAGCACGGAAACAGGCCATCTCGGCCCTTCTAGTCCGTACCGAATGCTTACTCTCACCTAGTCCCACTGACTCACACGCAGCCCATAACCATCCATTCCTTTTCTGTCCATATACCTATGCAATTTTGTTTTAAGTGACAATATCGAACCAGCCTCTACACTTCTTCTGGAAGCTCATTCCACACAGCTACCACTCTCTGAGTAAAGAAATTCCCCCTCATGTTACCCATAAACTTTTGCCTCCTAACCCTCAACTCATGTCCTCTTGCTTGAATCTCCTCCACTCTCAATGGAAAAAAGCCTATCCACGTCAACACTATCTATCCTCCGCATAATTGTAAAGACCTCTATGAAGTCCCCACTCAACCTTCTACGCTCCAAAGAATAAAGACCTAACTTGTTCAATCTTTCCCTGTAACTTAGGTGCTGAAACCCAGGTAACCTTCTAGTTAATCTTCTCTGTACTTTCTCTATTTTGTTGACATCTTTCCTATAATTCGGCGACCAGAACTGTACACAATACTCCAAATAGGGCCTTACCAATGCCTTGTACAATTTTAACATTTCATCCCGACTCCTATACTCAATGCTCTGATTTATAAAAGCCAACATACGAAAAGCTTTCTTCACCACCCGATCCATATGAGATTCCATCCTCAGGGAACTATGCACGATTTTTCCTAGATCACTCTGTTCTACAGCATTCTTCAATGCCCTACTATTTACCATGTATGTCCTATTTGTATTATTCCTACCAAAATGTAGCACCTCACACTTATCAGCATTAAACTCCATCTGCCATCGCTCAGTCCACTCTTCTAACTGGCCTAAATCTCTCTGCAAATTTTGAAAACCTACTTCATTATCTGCAGGGCCACTTATCCTAGTATCATCTTCATACTTACTAATCCAATTTGCCAACCCATCATCCAGATCATTAATGTATATGAAACAACATTGGACCCAGTAAAGATCCCTGAAACACACCACTAGTCACCGACCTCCAACCTAACAAACAGTTATCCACCACTACTCTCTGGCATCTCCCATCCAGCCACTGTTGAATCCATTTTACTACTTCAATATTAATACCTAACGATTGAACCTTCCTAACTACCCTTCCGTTCGGAACCTTGTCAAAGGCCTTACTGAAGTCCACATAGAAAACATACAACTGCTTTACCCTCGTCAACTTTCCTCGTAACCTCTTCAAAAAATTCAGTAACATTTGTCTCTTCATATGTCCTTGTTCTAGGTTCCACCCTTTGAGGCAAAAAAGGAAAAAATAAAAGATCTAAGCTGATTCTATCACACTGCTGCTCTATTTCCCTGACAGGTCACCAACTTCTCTGCCTCTTCCTCCTCTCTTGCAGTTAGCCTGGTGGTGATTGTTATTCTATCCTGTCCAGCTTACATTGTAGGCAACATTTTAATGGACTTGAATTATGAATTGAAATAATAAATATACGTTTATTAAAAAATGGTGCGTGATAGGGAAATTTCATGGTGATTTTCATGATCAGTAGTCCAAAATTCAAAAGGTACACCTGAAGGTATTCAGGACGCAAAATCTTTGTTGTCCAGTTTTATCTTGACGGAGTAGATAGAAAAAGTTAGAATGATGATGCCGGGCCTTGAGGACGGGAGTTAGAGGGAAAGATTGAGTAGGTTCGAAGTATATTCGGATACCCTCAAGCATTGGAGGAAGAGAGAACGTTTTTGAGAAATGTTCCAATATATAAAGGGTATAGATAGCGTAAACATAAGCAGGCGCTTTCCACTGAGGTTTGACTGGTGTGAAAAGTGGCTCGTAAGTTACTGAGGAAAGGTGAAATATTTCAGGGTAATATGTGGCCGAGCATCTTCTTGAAGCAGTGAGAGTGTGGAAAATACTCCCAATGGAAATGGTGGATCCAGGACCGATTTCAATATTTTAGAGAAAATTAAATACAACATGAACAGGAGGGTTATGGCTGGCATGGTCCAGATGCAATATCCACGGGACTATGGAGAGTATCAGTACAGCATCGAGTGATGAGCAGAAGGGCCTGTTTCAGTGCCGTACTGCTCTCTGCTTCTCTGCTCTGTGACTCTGTTCCCAAATGAATTGCGGGATGTTCTCCAGCGAGGTAAAGGTACTTCCGTCAGGCTGCGTGTGGCGTGGCATCAATATGGGACCACTAACCATTTGTCTCATAGTCTGTTGTAGGCAGAAATAATTACCACATTTTTGTGCAAATCTGGCCAGTGAATTAAACAATGAATTAGGTAAACAGCATTTTGTATTCCAAAAGAAGAACTTGGAATTAACTTTTAAATTTTGCGGCTCCAGATTTGGCCCTGAGTAAACACAGAAATTCCTTAGAATTAATCCACGAGGAACCGGCGCGATGCTGGAGGAACTTATCATGTCAGGCACCATCTGTGGAGGAATATGGACAATTGTCTTTTCGGGTCGAGACACCTTATCTTGACCTTTCATGGAATCCATTGTATACAGATCCTCGGAGAGGGCATCGCTGCGCGCAAGTCACCACTTTATTCTCATGCACACACAAAGCGATTCGACAATTAGAGCTAGACTGCTCCCTGATCTACCATTAATCCCCTTTCCCAGACACACGGTTATTTGAGCAGCTGTTACTTGAAGCCACTGGACAGCCAAAAGCTCAGTTATTGATGCTGGTTTCAGAATGGGCATCCTTTCGAATGCGTCTCTCTTCGGAACCTCACTCTGTTCCTAATGTCCGGTGGCTGAACTGATGCAGAACTCTTGTGGTAATCTGATGCTGCATGAAATGACAGAGAATCCCCGCCCCTGTTCCTGCATGTTTTTCTTTCTGAACCCGAGAACAGCGTGTTTCAGTAATAGCTCGCTTTATATATCCTGATGTTTCACGACACACGCGCAGTAATGCTCCACTACGCAGTTCATCCCTGTTTAGCAGCTTACTACGCACTTTTCCCGGAATCAATTTCCTTCTGAAATCCAACTTCGAAAATCACCTGGTGACTCTGTAATATCGTTACTGTTATTTATTTGCATAAAACCCTATGTTGATACAATGCTTTCGATTTTTCTCTGTCTCTGGTACAGCAGCGGATAATGTCTGTAATGCTGGGGTCATCGGTGTTCATTTCTCGCTGCATAATTGCCAACATTTGTGTTTGCGACTGACTCCGGTAACAGCGCAAGCAGTGAGCGTCAGCGCCAAAAAGACATTGATGTTAATGTATCATATCCAGAAAAAATTACCAGAGCAAAGTAAATGAATCATATTAACGGTGCGTCATCACAGAGAAACAACAAGACAGACACTCCACTCGCAATGTTAGAGTGGAATCAGCGCTGGTGAGGTGGACTCATCAACAGGATTACAGACTACTGTCGCCAGCAGCTGATTACGTCGAAAGCGCCTAGTTCAATTCCCCCTTGCCTGCCTTACTAGTTCTTAGGATGGGGCTTTTCCTCTGATCTGCCCACACTCTCTACAGTCTCCTCGTGTTGTTCACAGGACAACTCGCCAAGGCCTTCCCAAGTCACCATCTAAATCTTCTAAGTCAATTTTAAAATTCTTTCTTGTTTGCATTTTGTCTCGCCATAGCCCTATCTGATCCTTTCTTCCTAAATCTTAAGTATCTCTCTTTCTTCTTCTTGTATAGTCCCAATTTTCTTGTCTCCCACGGTTACTTTACGCTATCATCCTTTCCCTGCCTCAAAGGGACAAGCCTATACTGAGCCCCATGTCAGTGTTCCCTCAACAACCTCCACACATCCGTTGCGCATTTCCCTGAGTACGCTATTTCCCAATTAACCTTCCCAAGTCCCAGCCAGGTAGCACCATAATCTGCAGACCCCCAAATACGTACATACCATGCTCCCTGGTCCTATCCCCGTGCAAGGTACATGTCGGGGAGTTCTGCCCTATCGTTCTGAAATGCTGACCCGCGGACAGATCTGTCACATGATCCGTTGCCTTACCAATATTGCATCCGGTATGGACTGCCGGCTAGTCTGCCTGTCTTCATATAGTTACGTCATTCCCTGCTGGACATAACTGAGAAATTATGCCATACCTAAACCTTTTCCCATGGGGGGTTGCCAAAGAATATTCGGGGAGTTTCATTTGTCCTTGCCAATAACATGGCACATCTCCAGGTTCCGATTCCCGATCGGATCCTCACCGTTGCGTTTTTATTGTTAATCCAGTGGGTGGCTGGATAGAATATACTCCAAATGGTGCTCTGTGTTTCAATGTTCACCTCACAGTTTATTAACAAACGAACGCTCCATGTCCACCCCACCACCCTTCTGCATCTGCAATACTCTCCCGGATTTGCCATCGCACTCCCTTTACACTCTGTTACCCGACCCTGTCCATTTTGAAACGTCTAAAACACGGAAGTCCTGCAGCCATTCCCTTGTGACAGCCGAGTGTCTGTGATAGTTTGGAACGTACTTCAAACAATGTAACAATCACGCCAGCAGCATTGAACCTTTGTATCGCTACCTACCTGAACAGTATCAAGTAAGCAATCTTCCGCGAATTCTGCAAATCCCGGAAGACCGGGCCTATGATTGTTCGAACCTATGACATATTTGAAAACCAGTTAATTGTAAAACGGCTTTATTTGAAAACTCCGCTGAATGTCCATTAGAGGCGGGCGTTATCTACACAGATGGCCATTTAATGTAAATACATACGTCATTCCATTCCTCAACTCTTCCCTGAATTTCCTCTGTGTCAGTGTATAAATACAAGTATTGGTGCACATACTGAGAACTTGCAACATGTTCGCAAATTGTTGTAGGATGTATACCGGGGAACTCAAATACCTGTCCTCGTAAAAATAATTTTGTACTTGCCATTTCAGGGAATGGATTACATAGGGCATCCAAAATAATATGAAATTAGCTGATATAGAAAACAACAAAATCATCGACTTCCTGCGTTTTTCCACCTCGGCATCTTTCTGATTGTCGCTGCTGTGCCGAAGCCTTCTGCGGACTCTATTTGCCACAACGATATGTCTTACAGTTAGCCCGTTAAACGCCAGGATTAAACCGATTGGTAGCAATGGTGTTAAAATACTCTCCATTAATTCGTATCCTCTCCACAAGGGTGAAGTAACGTATTCATCTGTGACGGTGCACCGCCACGGCGTGTTGTCAATAATGACGTAAGGTTCAATGGCAAAGTAAAACGGGGCACATCTCGCGCAGCTCACTATAACCACGGTCACGAGAACCACCGTTGCTGTTCTCTCAGTGCAGTAACGCTCTCGCAACTTTTGACAACATATTGCGATGAAACGATCCAAAGTAAAACTGACCGTAAACCAAACAGAACAGTCTGTTGATACAGTGACAAATATAACTGTCAGAGCACATACAGGAGTGATGAGCAGAGATCTGGAATAAATGTAGATATAGTTGGTCTGATCCACTAAAGCAAAAATGATAACCACCATCAGATCCGCTGTTGCCATTCCAACCAGGTAACGGGTGATGCATTTGGAGAGTCCGCATTTTCCCCGAGATAGGAACAAAATCGCTGTTAAATTAACTGCAAGAAATTGGAAAAATAGAAATATAAATAGAATAAATGTAGATATCGTTGGTCTGTCTGAGTTAGGCAACAGCAATAAACAACATCAGATCAGCTGTTGCCATTCCAAATCGCCTTCAAATTAACTGCAGGAAATTTGGAAATGAAATAAAAATATGGTCAGCAGCAATTCCCTGAATGCCCCCATTCTATCGATGGTCTGCAGGCTGTGGTCTGTTTGGAAGTGGGAAGCGGCACTCCAGTGTATGCAGTCTCGGCTGTTACCCTCCGGCTGGAAGACAGTGACGGATGTGAGTGTCAGTGGATTGGCGACTTTCCGACAGCTTAGAGCGAGGCATCCGAGTTCCACGACTCACGTACCGGAGAGCAGTCGATCACTCCTGTAACTAACACCATTTCCGTTATTGGAGGTGAAATAGCTGAAGGGATTGTTTGTAGTAGCGACAAAGTGGAGTCAAGGAGATATTAAGCTCGAGTACTCATTTAGTGACTTACAGAAGAACAGACCTACGTTTCATTCAAATAGCTGCTACGTTTTTATATGATCGAACTGTCTGCGCTGATAGAGACTCGTGGCTAGAAAAGCAGAGAGAACACCACTTCAGAAAGCCTAGCGAGGAGAAATTATGAAACATTATCGGCACCAACGTAATTGACAAAAGAGGAAAACACAGCTATCAAAATCTGAAAAATGCGAGTAAAACCATTAGATGCTTAAATACTCCATTCCGGAAACACGTTACAGCCGATGGTAGAACCTGTGCTTAGTAACAGTGTGAATACCGGCAGAAGATTAACGACGGCACCACACATAAAGTAACCAGCTCCGGCATCTTACCGGGGACACCAACCGCTACAAGTGTGGGATAGAAAATGCCCGCTATGTAGTAAATCGCCGGATATCCCATATTCCGTCAGAAGCAGCGTTTAGTTGTACAGAACGTTTCAGCTGTTCAGATCGACTGATGATCGGTTTAGCTGACTTTTATTGAGGAGAGAGCAACTTCACTGAGGCAATTAGCGTGGCTGTCACGTCAGTCACATTAGTGATAACCAACTGTAGAACCACATACATTAAACTATTTTTACTCACTGTGCCCGTGTCGTTAATTTGACTTCTCAAGGGATATTGCAACCAATGTAACTTAAGACAAAAGTATGATGTGTATGTATTTTCCATGTTATTTTCCTTGATACCTGACTTCAGGTGTTTATATAGCTTTTTTGTATATATATCTGCGTTGCTTTTAAAGTAGGCATTCATCCTGAAGCCGATTTATTTTGTAACATCTGACGGATCACACGCGCTTCTGAAATTGAGGGAAAGAGTTTGTTCTAGCAGGTGAAATGCTGAACACTTCTTTATTAAAGGGAATGTTAGCTCATCTTCTTTCGTTCGTTTGTTCCGGGAGGTCTGACTGATGGAAATCACAACAACAGTTGACATGTGTTACAACAAAATAGACTGCACATATTCCTGCAAACTGCAAAAGTTCCACAGCGATATTCCAGACACCTGTAATCAAAATGAGAGCGTGTCTTCGGGAAATTGGCCAGGGCTGTGGACAATTTGAAGAACAATGTTTTCCAGCGCACACATGGGCTGTTTGGTAGGAACCTGACCTCTGCCAGTATTCGACTTAACCGCCCCATATCCGTGACGTGCCATGCAGTCTATTTAACTTTAAAGTTCATCTCAAAACTACCACAATTCTACCATTATTTTTCTATCCATTCTCTGCTTAAACAAATGTAGCTAGTGATGTAACACTTCGCGGGTTCCCAGGCTGTTCTATTGTTTACCACGAAGTTATTTTTTCTCTCTCCTGATCTACTGTCGGGTATATTGCCTTTCTATCGTCACTATGAGTATGTGCAGAACAGCGGAAGTGTTCAAGCTCACCTGTCAATCACACTTCTTCCTGCACCTGCAGTGTACCGCTCCGTGCCCATTGTGATACTGGTAACGATGAGCGGGCCTCGGCTTATTGGAGAAAGTCTCTCCACTCTGTTTCTATTGTCGGGCTCTTACTAATGTGCGACCTTTGGTTAACTCGCGGAAGTATCACATCTGCCTTCATACTTATCCTTCCAAAGTGAATCACTCCGTAACGTTCCGGGTTGAACTCCATCTGCAATTTCTAAGCGCTGCTCTGCGTCCTGTCACTGTTCTGTTGTAATCTGTGACAACCTTCTACACTATCCATACTTCCACCAACTTCCACATCATTGCAAATACAATAACCCACCTTTCTACTTAGTTATTCACATCATTTTAAAGCACAAAAATCTGGAGGTCTAAGAACAGATATCTGCAGGATACCATTGGCAGCTGTATCCAGGGAGAAAAGGTTCTATCCACAACTATTCTCTGCCTTCCTGGGCGTCAGCCTTGAATCCACCAACTTATCTTTCCAGGATAACAAGCCTTCTAACTTTCTAAAAGGTCTTACCTAGTTAACCGAAGGATGATCATCACATCCTCTCAGAATTGAACCAGGCTCGTTATCTGCCCCTCGCAAAGCCAAACTGATTCTCTCAAATCAGTTACTGCTTCTCCAAATTCTCGTCAACCCTGTTTCTATTAATGTTGCCCAATAATTTGCCCATCACTGAAGTAGGACTCACCGCTTCTCACAGTCACGCGGGATTTCTCCCGAACACACAAGAGGACTTAAATATCTTAATGTTTTTTTTTTCTTCAAAAGCGACAGTACATTCTCTCTCCTAACCTCGATAAGTTGTCACACGTCTGCCTGTTTAACGCTCTCCTCACAAATATCCCTCTCACTGGTGAATACTGAACTGATGTCTTCATTCATGACCTGCTCTTCTTCCCCCGATTTCAGGGGCTTATTTCTTCTTCTATCCCCGACCGGTCCTACATTCAATCCAGTCATCTTATTCTTCTCATACACCTAGAATGGTTTGGGGTTTTCCTTAAAGTTAGGGCAGATCTTCTGTAGACGTTTCTAGTTATCCCAATTCCATTCTTCAGTTTGTCCCCGGCTACTTTGTAAATCTACAGTCATGTCTGATCCTTGCTTTCTAATCCTGAGGTCAGCTTCCTAAAGATTCGTTCTACCTCTTGACCAGATGTTTCATATCTCCTTCGAACCATGTATCCTTCACCCTACCACCCCTTCCCTGCTTGAATTGGGCAAACCTATCCAGAACCTCATGAAAGTGCAGTCGTATATACCTTCGCATACCCGTTCTGCATTTCCCAGGACAAATCCGTTTCTGATTTATGCTTTGATGATGCATCTTAATATCATCATAATTCTACCTACACAGTTAATTATTTTGGAACGCAGGGCTGTGGGTCGAGAGGGGGTAGTGTGATTGATTTGGACCCTGACACGAGGATTTGGGCAGAGCGTGGGGCAATGGGATGGGTATGGGGAATGTCACGAGGTTGTGGGGACACAGCGGGGCATTCAGATTACTTTGTGACTGACACGGGCCTGTCTTGTTTGTCTATGTAACCCGTTAAAGAAAGGAGGGTGCTGGACCCCTTATAATTTGCCTACCGATACAACCGATCACAGATGGCGCAATAGCCACAGCTCTTCACACCGTCCTTACACATCTGGAGAAGAAGGATGCTTATGTGAGAATGCTACGCTTGGACTACACTGAACACTGCTATTCAGTGTTCAACACCATAATTCCCACCAGGCTCGACTTGAATCTCAGAGATCTCGCCCTATGCCCTGTCTTTCAGATCGCCAGCAGGTTATAAGAACGGGTTCCGTCACATCCACCCCTTTGACTTTCAACACAGGAGTCCCTCAGGGCCATACCTTGAGTCCCCGCCTTTACTCCCTGTATACCCATGACTATATCGCCACCCACAGCTCCAATCTGTTCATTAAATTTGCCGACGACATTACATTGATTGGCCTAACCTCAAAAAAATAACGAAGAGGCCTACAGGGAAAAAGTTAATCTCTCTGACACAATGGTGTCAAGTAAACAATGTCGAAAAAATGAAGGAGCTGGTTGTGGATTAAACGAGGAATGGAGACGGGCTAACCCCCATTGACATCAATGGTTCTGAGGTTGACAGTTTAAACAGCTTTCAGTTCCTTGGCATCCACATCACCGAGGACATCACGTGGTCTGTACATACCAGTCGTGAACTGAAAAAGGCACAACAACTCACTTAGAGATTGTAAGCAGTTTTGGGCCCCTGGTCTGAGAGAGGATATGCTGTCACTTGAGTGAGTTTAACAGACGTTTAAAAAAATGATCCCAGGATTGAATATCTTACCATATGAAGATAATTTGATGGGTGATACAATTTAAATATATCTAATTCTCCCGATGGGCTGGATGTAGAGGGGATGAGTCCTGTGGTGGGAGAGTCTAGGACCAGAGGAGACAGTTTCTGAATAGTGGGTCGTCATTTCGTAACGTTGATGAGATTAGCCAGAGATTGGTGACTCTGTGGAATTCGTTGCCACAGACAGCCGTAGAGGCCAAGAATTTGTACTTATTTAAGAAAGAGGTTGATAGATTCTTGACTGGTGAAGGCATGGAGGGATTGAGAGAGAAGGCTGGAGATTGGGGCTGAGAGGAAAATTGGGTCGACCATGATGAAATGGCGGAGCAGACTCGATAACCTAACTCTGCTCCTACGTCTTTTCGTCTTAATTTTCATCTCCATCTCTCAGTTGTATTGCATCTTGCTGACCTGTTTGATATTCTACCAGCTCTATTGCAACTTTCATAATTTTGCTCTGCACTTATCAAGTCTAAAGTTCACGTTTACATTTTTAGAATATAGTTCTATTGTTTAAATAATTGTTCTATCTTTCATGAGGACGGAGTGATCGACTGTCTATACAGGGTTTGTCAACCTATAATTATCATTATTCTCTTTTACTTGTTTCTTAGCTCAAGCTGGTTTCACGAGATGAGGAGGTTTTTTATTTAAGCCCCCACTCCAATCTCCCAGTTTCACTGATGAATTACCTCCTTGTTATTCTTTCTCCCCTGCTCCCTGCAGTTCTTACTCTGACATTATCCGTTTAAAAAAAAAGCCAATAATTTAAGATTAACATGGAGGGAGTGAATATCGATGCCGTTACTAATCAATGAATGTGCTTTGGAAGATGGAAGGCCTGGAGGCCTCTCCTGCACCAGATGATGTCCACCCCAGGGTTCAGAAAGAGGTAGTTGAAAAGTCTATGGAGGCATTAGAGTCATAGAACACTATAGCACAGGAAAATGCCATTCGGGCATTCTAGTCTGTGCCAAGCCAATACTCTGCCTAGTTCCAGCAACCTCCACCGGGACCATAGCCATCCATTCCCTCCAATCCATATACCCATCCAAGCTTCTCTGAAATGTTGAAATCAACCCTGCCAATTACTCTGGCAGCCCATTCCACATTCTTACTGGTTCTGGGTGAAGAGGTTTCCCCTCATGTTTCTCTTAAAGAATGAGTAATGATCTTTCAAGAGTGTCTCGATTTTGCAATGTTTCTGGCGAACTAGGATGTTGCAAATATCACCCCACTCTTTAGGAATGAAGGAAGGCAGAAGAAAGAAAATTATAGAACGGTTAGTCTGACCTCAGTAGTTGGATTCCATTTAGGATGATTTTTCGATGTACTTGGCGAATGCAAAAGTAGGCCAAATTCAGCATTGTTTTCTTCAGGGTATATATTGTCTGACAATTTCTTTTGGAATTATTTGACAAAATAACAAGCAGAATAGACAAAAGAGAGGCGGTGGATGTTGTTCTCTTGGATATTCAGATGGGTTTTAACGACGTGCTGCACATGAAGCAGCCTAACATGATCACAGCTTAGGGCATTACAGGAAAGACACAGGCATAGATCGAAGATTGGTTTACTGGAAGGAGGCAAAGAGTTAGAACAATGCGAGCCTATTCTTTTTGCTACAGGTAACTACTGGCATTTCACTGGATTCGGTAATGAGATCGCTTCTGTTTATGTTATAATCAACGATTTGGATGACAGAATTGATGGATTGGTGACCGACTTTGCAGTTGACAGGAAAGTAGGTGCCGGACAGGCAGCTTAGCGCAAACTGGTTGTCTGCAGAGCAGTCAGACAGGTCTGGAGAGCAGACAATGAAATAGCTGATGAAATACAGTGTAGGGACTGCCGTGTGCAGTCAGGTACTCAGGCTCACTTAGAATAATGTTGCATGAATATTATTCGAAAAACACTCCGATACCATACAGGTTTCATTCTGTTACAAGCAAAAATTCTATTTTGATACTACAAGTAAACTACATTTCCACATTTGTGGCGAGGAGGACTGACACCCCTGGCCATTTGTAAAACCCTTCCAACCCCTACATAACTCCGTATTTCTGCAAACCTCGCCGACACCTGCAGCAGTCGGCATATCTGCAAAACCCTCCATCATCGACCCTGGCGACAGCAGACCCGAGAAAGACACCGTCCGTGGCAGATGGCAGAGCTCGTAAAACACTGTGCTGGCCAAAAGAAACTACAGTCTGGTCAAGGACAGGGGAGGCAGACAAACCAGTTCTCTATGTTTCCCCCCAGTTTATGGACTATGAACTGATTCTTGCTCTGGAATAATCTAATCAGAGCAACTGAATGTGGACACAGGAAGCTTCAGGCAATGATCTGCTAAACCTGAGACCATTCTCAAACAATTCGCAATTTGTTATGTGAAGGGCGTGGACTCTGAGCTGATCTTGACTCTGGGACAATCTAATCAGAGCCATAATCCAGCGACCATTCTCAGAGGAGTAGCTACTTGTTATGTAAAATGCCAGGCCTACCAAATAAGCAATCTGTAGTCTCCTTAGACTCTGTCTGGGTTGCCTCATTTAACTGGTTTGGACCAGTCAGAGTTGAAAGACACAAACACACACGGCTGGGGTGGGCAGAGCTATGAAACAATGTTGGTTATAGCCATATACAATGACCAGTAAGAAGGTGACCCAGGTAGGTCAGCTGGCCTAGAGCCAAGAGGTTGCATATCCAATAAATAATTTGATGAGGAACGGTATAAGAGTGGGGACGTTACGTGATGACGTAGGATCGAGACGTGGAAATCCAGCCCTCCCGTAAAAAAAAAGTAAAATAACGTTTAAGTGAAGAAAAGTTAGTAAATACTTTCTCAAAAAATTACTTATAAACTATTCAGGATTATCTTTAGATTTGTCTCCTAAACGGAAACAGAAGAAAACTAATACTTTGAAGACAGCACGAGTTAGGAAGGGAAAAGGGCCGACCACTATGACGGAACCTTGTACTCAGGATGGACTTCTTCTCGGCGAAGTACACTTCGCCTCCAGCGGTGCAGAACATGAAACTGGGGCAACATCAACAGCCTCTAAGAAGAAGCAGCAGGAGCTGTACATGCGTGAAGAAGCGGGCATGTGCAAACAGGTGCAAACCAAACTACGTTCCAGCTGCATTGGAAAGTGAAAGTGAATCGGATGTAGAATCAGATTCTCTGAACAACGCATGTGAGGAAAAGGAGGAAGACGAAGAACAAGAAGAAATTAACAGTGGAGGACTTCCTGGAGTCATAAGAGAAGCTCTGGTGCAAACAATGTCTGAATTAAAAGCATTAAAAGTGATAAAAACAGATAATAAAAATATGAAGATTACGTTTGATAAGGTTGTGAAAATGCAGGAGAAAACGGATAAGAAAGATAAAAGGCTGGAAGAAATAACGAGAGACACCACTGATCGAATGGACAAGATGGAAAATAATATCCTTGCCTGGACATCAGAGAAAAAACGGTTGTTGGAAAAAGTGGATGCGCTTGAAAATTTTAACAGACGAAATAGTATTAAGATTGCTGGACTTAAAGAAGGTACAGGGGGAGAAGATCCAATTGTTTTTTTTTCCAAAATTCAATCCCGGAAAATTTGGAAATGAAAGAGGGATATCAGTTAATTTAAATCGAAAGGGCTCATAGAGCTTTAAGAACAAATCCCCAACACGATCAAAATCCGCGATCAACCTTGATAAAATGCTTAAGATATCAAGATAAAGAAAGGATCCTGAAGGCGGCTGCCCAAGGTGCCGGAAAGAGAAGCGGGTCATTGATGATAGAAGGGAAAAGAGTTATTTTCTATCCTGACATAAGCTATGACATTTTGAAGATGAGGACGGAATTTAACCCAGAGAAAAAAAGTCTTATGGGAAAAGGCTTATAAGTTTACACTGCGCTACCTGGCAATCCTGATAATGTTTTTGGATGATGGTAAAAGAAGATTTGTTACTGATTATCGGAAAGCAGAAGAGTTTGCCGAAATACTCCCACATATTCGTTAGACATAGCAAAGAATTTATGGAAGCGAAATGGATTAAAGATGAAGACTGAGATAGTGAATGGATTTGATGGATATTTAAAGGTAGACGAATATACAAATATATTCTTAATTATATGATAGAGGGGGAGCAAGGTAAAAAATTGAGGAATATTAGTCGGGAGTAGTGATTGTAATTTTTTTCTTCTCTTGCATATAAATTTTTCTCGTTACGCGGGAACTGGGGGAGCTTCTGATCGATCGCTACGGGATTCACGTGTGTAATCATGGTGACCCGGAAAACGGAGGGGGTAATGTGTTTTTTTTTCACTCACAACATTAGTTGGGGGGTGGAGTTATTTTGTAATATTTTTCTTTACAATCTATCTTTCTTCTATCTTTCATTCTTTACCTGGATGATTGGGGGGTGGGGGGTGGGGAGACACATAGCAACATGGAGAATTTTAAAGAGATTCCCCAAGGTACTATGAGAGCTGAAATATTATGTACCGTTATAGATTTGAGTAAACTTGTTAAAATAAATGACTAATTTACTGATTTTTTAAATTTGTAATGTTACTGGGATTAGTGGACCGGTTTAAAGAAAAGGAATTTTGACATACATTAAGGAAATGAAAGTAGATATCGCCTTTTTGAAGGAAACACATTTTACAGAGATAGAACATCAGAAATTAAAGAGAGATTGGGTCGGAAATGTTATTGCAGCCTCATTTAATTCAAGGGCGAGGGGAGTTGCAAACTTGCTTAATAAATCCTTACCAATTAAAATACAAAATGTATTAATTTATTCTGCCGGGAGATATGTGATTACACATTGTCAAATCTTTTCGGAATTATGGACTCTTATGAATATTTATGCACCAAATGAAAAAGATGCAATTTTTACAAAAGAGGCCTTTTTGAATTTGGCTGAAGCACATGATAAAATATTAATAGGTGGAGACTTTAACTTCTGTCTGAACCCAGTTTGAAACAGGTCAGCTAAGGTTGTTATAAAATCAATAGTGGTAAAATTAACTTTATCGTTGATGAAATAATTAAATTAGATTGATATATGGAGAAATATTAACCCAATAGAAAGAGATTATTCATTTTATTCAAATAGGCATAAAACTTACGCAAGGATAGATTTTTTTAATTATTATCAACGAACTTTCAAGATAGAGTGAAAAGTATGGAATATAAAGCGAGAATATTGTCAGATCATTCCCATTTAGTAATGACTATGATAATGATGGATAAGGAGGAATCGATTTACAGATGTAGATTTAACTCAATATTATTAAAACGTCAATATTTATCATCATGTTCAGTTGATGATGAATTTGTACTATGGAAATCGATGAAAACATATTTGAGGGGCCAGATAATAAGTCATACTGCTAAACTTAAGAAGGAATATATGGTAGAAACAGATCAATTGGTAAAAGAGAGTACAAAATTAGCAAAATAATCTCAAATATATATGACAGAAGAAAAAACGAAGACAACTTGTCAATAAGAAACTACAATTATAATACACTCCAGACATACCGAACAGAAAAAGCAATTATGAGAACTGAAGAGAGATATTATGAATTACGTGAAAGATCACACAAGATTCTTGCTTGGGAGTTGAAAACAGAACAGGCTTTCAGAACGATAAATTCAATGAGAACAAGTGCAAATAAAATTACTTATAAACTTTTCGAAATTAATGAAACCTTTAAACGTTTTTATTCTAAATGATATCAATCGGAATTAAAAAATGATGTTGTTGAGATAGAGGGATTTTTATCACAAATAACTCTCCCAAAATTGAATTCGGAAGAACAGAAAGGATTAGATATGCCTTTTACATTAAAAGAGGTCGAAGAAGCTCTAGGATCACTCCAGAGTAATAAATCTCCAGGAGAGGATGGTTTTCCGCCTGAATTTTATAAAAAATATTAAAGATTTATTAATCCCCCGTTTTATGAAGCTAATACATCAAGCGGAAAGAACACATAATCTTCCAGAATCTTTTTCGACAGCGATTTTTACAGTATTGCCAAAAAAAGATAGAGATCTTTTAAAACCAACATCATATAGGCCTATTTCTTCGTTGAACACGGACTATAAAATAATAGAAAAAAATTATCTAATAGATTTTCTAAATATTTACCAAAATTAATACATATGAACAGGAAAGGGAGGAAATGAGCATGGCAGTTGCTTTGGATGAAGAAAAGGCATTTGATAGATTAGAATGTGATTTTTTATTTAAGTTATTGGAAAAATAAGGGTTTGGAATATCTCTTATAAATTGGATTAAGACCTTAAATACTAATCCCAAAGCTATAGTGGTGACAAACGGCGAAATTTCAACACCATTTCAGTTAACAAAGTCAACGAGACAATGTTGTCCATTATCACCAGCTTTATTTGTATTGGCGATAGAACCATTAGCTGAAATAATTAGAACCGTCACAGATATTATGGGTTTCAGGGTTAACCGGGAGGAATATAAGATTAATCTAATTGCTGATGATGTTCTGATTTATCAAACAAACCCATTCTAGTCGCTACGTAAATTAACTTCTGGATTGGGAGAATATGGGTAAATATCAGGGTATAAAAGAAACAGGGATAAAAGTGAAATTTTACCCCTTACTAAAGGAGATTATAGTCAATGTCGATTAGTAACTTAATATAGATGATCCGATAAATGGTATAAAGTATTTAGAAGTATTAAGTATTAACGTATTCAAAAGAGTTGATAACGAAATAAACAACATATATAAATTAAATTATTTGCCATTATTGAAAAAAATCAGGAAGATCTTGAAAAATCTTGATACCAATAACATTAGTAGGTAGAGTCAATGCTGTAAAAATGAATATATTCCCTAGATTTTCAAGAGTTAAATAAATGTGTGAGGAAGTTTCTTTGGGAAGGTAAGATGTTAAGAACATCGTTAGAAAAATTGACATGGAAATTTTAACTAGGAGGGTTACAATTACCAAACTTTAAGAATTATTATAAAACAAATCAACATAGATTTATTGTATCTTATTTTGATGAAGACAAACTGGCATGGATTAGAATAGAGTTAGATAAAATAGGAGAAAATATACCAGTAGATTATATATATATATATATATATATATATATAAATGGGAATCTAAATGGTTACGGGATAAACAATTGATTGATTTCTGGAATAAGACAAATGTTGATGATGAGATAAAGAAATCTTTATTAGTAAAGAGACCTCTAATTCAGAACAGACTTAATCATTTTACAATGAATAACCAACTTTTATATAATTGGTTTCAAAAGGGGATTAGATATATAGGAGATTGTTTTAAAGGATAGAAGTTGATGTCATTTTGATCAATTAAAGAATGAATATAAAATATCAAATAACACTCTCTTTTGTTATTTTCAATTAAGGGCTTATTTAAGAGATAAGCTGGGTCAAACAATGTTAATGCTGAAATCTAATGAAATAGAAACGTTAATTTAAAAAGAAAAAAATACAAAAAATCTTGTATGTATAAATTGATTCAAAAACAGACACTTAAGCAAGGAAATTATAAGTCAAGACAAAAATGGGAAACTGATTTGAATATAAAGTTGATTAAACAAGTTGGTCACGATTATGTCTTGATAGTATGGCAAATACAATAAATGTCCGACTTAGATTCGTACAATACAATTTTCTACATCAACTGTATATTACACCACAAAAAATAAATAGATTAAATCCAAATTTATCAGACCAATGTTTTCGATGTAATCAAGTAATTGGTACTTTTTTACATTCTACTTGGTCATGTTTTAAAGTTCAACATTCCTGGATAATTTTAACCCTTCTATTGGAACAAGTTTTTGGAACACAACTTCAATATAACCCAACATTATTTTAATAGGTGACATTGAAGGGATAAAACCGAAGCCTAAATTGTAAAAATATCGAAAGAACTTATAAAAATTGCATTGGCAGTAGCCAAAAAGGCTATTGCAGTTACCTGGAAATCGGATTCATACTTAAGTATGGATAGTGGGATTAATGAAATTCTTAGCTGCATTCCATTTGAAAAAATTGCCTATAATTTAAGAAATAAATATGACATATTTCTGAGAATTTGGCGCCCTTATTTAAAAAAATGATAGGAATATATATATATATCTATGTGCTCCGAAGATAAAATTATTGGTTATCTGGGGAAATAAGACTATAAATATATTAAAGCTATTTTGCATTCCATGGAGCATGTGGGCATCTTGCGATATCCAGACAGTCTTTCTTTGTATTTACCTTCTTTTTTTTCTTCCTTTTTTCAGATACGGATGTTAAGTGATCAAGGGTTAAGGGGAAGGGGGGAGGGCTGATATCATATTATTTTACTATTCTATTCATTCTATGTAAATATCTTAAAATTTGATTTAAAAAAGTATATAAAAGGAATGGTATAAGACTCCGGATCTCCAAATAAGTAAGGGCGATAATTCTCCAGCAGCCAGAGTACAACCAACGCTGATGATAAGCAGGGCCCCACGGAAAAGTGATGATCGGGATCACGAGGAACGCTTGACCAGCGTAGACTCCTTTTCAGGGTGTTATTTTTTTAAAAAAATTCTTTATTGACTGTTTATGGTGTGTCAGCGGTTCTAGTAGGGTGCACACAGGTAGATGGCAGATGAACCTACGTGCTTTTTAGATGAAATAATCAATATTACTTGCCGGTAATACAGATTCTCTGTAAGTCACTGATCATTATTACAAGGGCATATTCTTATAACAGTGACGTCCATCATTAACGTTGCCCACCAACAGGACACGCCCTCTGCACAGTATTACAATCGGGAAGGAGAGACAGAAGCCTGAAAGCTCACGCTCAGCGATTCAGGAACAGCTACTTCCCCTCTGCCACATGTAACTCTGTTTTGTTTTCCTCTATATTTATTAATCCTGTACTTCATTGTAGTGCTACCATAAAATGAGCAAGTTTCACGACATATGCCTGTGGCATTAATTATGGTTCTGATTCTGTTTCAGAAGCAGAGGGGATGTGTTTGGTTGAACCTAAATTAGTTGAAAGGCTTTCGGAACCTCGTGTGACGAAGGGCTGCACTGTGCTGTAATTTTCTATGTACTATGCTCTATCCAGTGCACATACTATTTAGGTCCAGTCGATTAATCGTTTAAAGTTACGACACCTTCCTTTTCCAGACTACTCTCAATGCGCCTGATAGTATTGCAAGAGAATTTAAGAACAATAGGCCATAAATGTCAGTGCCGACCGCTGGATGAACCCGATAGTTTTGCTTGGAAGGGACTTGTCAAGTATTACGTAATAATGATTTGTCCTCGGTGTTCAGACTACACTGGTCATGGGGTATGAAGTAAAGTATCTGGACAAACAGGAACATTAACGATAGTCAGTATAGGCCAGTGCGTAGTAGGTCATGTCTAACCAATCTTACAGAGCTTTACGAGAAAGTTACCAGGAATGGTGTTGCAAGCAAGGCCGTGGATCCCGTCTACACGGACGTTAGCCAGTAATTTTTAGGGTTCCGTATGGGATAATGCTCGAGAAGGTTCAGTCGCTTTACTTACACGATGTAGTAATAAATTGGATTAGCCATTGGCCATGTTGGGGAAGATAGAGTGTGGTAATAGATGGTTGTCTCTCTGACTCAGAACCTGTGACGAATGGAGTGCTTCAGGGATCGTTGCTGTGTCCGTTGTTGTTTGACATCAATATCAATGATCTGGATAATAATATCGTGAATTTGATCATCAAATTGCCGATGCGGCAGATCGGATTTAAAGCAGCCAAATGTTTAAATGTTGCACTTTAGGGGAACCAGCCAGGGTTGGTCTGACACAATGATAAATAGGGCACCGAGCAGTACGATAGGGCAAACGAATCTGGGAATGTACGTCGGAAATTCAATGGACGTTGCGGCACAGTTAGACAGGGTCGTAAAAATAGTTTTCCGCACTTTAGCCTTCATGGACCAAAGTACTGACTACAGGAGTTGGGATGTTGTGCTAATGGTGCTTAAGACGTTATTGAGCCCTAATTTGGAAAATTGTTGCAGTTTGGCTCAACTGAAAAAAAAACATCATTACACGGCTATTGCCGGAATAGGATGTTTTGGATTAAAAGGAAATATTACATATGTTAGCAATTTATTCCCTAGCGGACTGAGGGGAGATTTGATAGAGGCATACAACATTATGATGCATATAGACAGTGTAAATGCAGTCTTTCTCCACTGATGTTGGACGAGAATACAACTAGGGATCATGGGTGAAGGGTGAAATGTGAAATGTTTAAGTGAAACATGTGGGAAATTTCTTCTTCCAGTGGGTCGTCAGTGTGTAGACAGTGCTGCCAAAGCAAATGGTAATTGAGATTCCGATGTCAACATTTGAGAGCTGATTGGCTAAGTAGATGGATAAGAGGGAGATGGATGGCCTTCTTTCGGGTGCAGGTCGATGGGAGCTTAAGTATTTCTTCACGGACCTGATGGACTGAAGACCCTGTTTCTGTGCAGTAGTTTCCTGTGGCTGTCTGACTTTATGTCTGGGTTAGGACTTCAGTGTCTCACAGCACCGACCAATCTGGAAAGTGGTTGATACTGTTCTAGCCCTCTGTCCTTGAACACACTGAAGCATGAAGACTAAGTAAAATGGATGGCTATAGCCTGAGAAGATGGAAGCTTAGGAAATTGTTTAGTCAGTACTCTCCAATTGTCTGCGATGTTTTTGAACAAAGACAAGTGTGATCAGGGATATTTGCTATGCCTTCGCTGCGTTTTTAGTTTGTGTATATTTGAATGTTTAGTTTATTATTGATTTCAGAGGGAGTCCCACAACGGCCATGTGGATTCAGGGTTAAATGGATCGAAATATGAACGTATCTACACACTATAGGATAAAACTACGATTCAAAGGTAAATTGGCATTAGGATAAATTAGTGTGTACTTGAATTGGGAATTTGGATTTGACTGTTTCCTTTACTAAGCACCAGAAGCTGCTGCTGAACACTTTGAAATGTTAGTTTTAAGTTGCAGGGATCCATAGGAAAAGATTGGTTTGAAGTCACTGTAGCATCTGCTCTGTAATATGCAAATTGAAGGTCGGTTTAGATAACGAGGCGGTGCTGTCAATCCCTCGGCGATTTGCTTCCGCCATCAGCTCTAATTCCATAAGTTAGCAACTGCCCTGTAATATATAAATTGTAGGTCAGCTTCGGTATCAATTATTTCCCTCAACCCTATTTCTTCGAGCACCGTAACTGTAGACTCGAAATAGAGTTGCAAAGTGTACCGAAATTTCGACCCTCTTTGCGGAACACAGCTGCCCGCTGACATCCAGCCAGAATTAACTTTATCGACTACATCATCTGCCTTCTGTTACTAAGCCAATTCCGATTCAACGCAGCCAGGCTTCCCTCGATCCCATGCCTCCTGACTTTCTGAATGAGTCCACTGTGCGGAACTGATCAAACGCCTGACCAAAATTCGCCACCCACATCGACTGTTCTGGTTCCTCTGTTTGTTTTATTTTCACTTTTTAAAATAATACAATCTGACTCATAAAGGACAGCATGCCATGTTGTCTCTCCTTAGCCAGGCTACGTTTGTTCATGTGCTCATACATTCCTTTTTCAATAATCCTCTCCAGTAGTTTACCCACTACTGATGGAAGACTCCCTGGTCAGTAATTCCAAGAAGTAACTTTATTATATTTCGTCAACAAATGAAAAACCTTTTCAAACCTCCAGTCATCTAGTTCTGC
Source organism: Hemitrygon akajei (assembly GCF_048418815.1). NCBI lineage: Eukaryota > Metazoa > Chordata > Chondrichthyes > Myliobatiformes > Dasyatidae > Hemitrygon > Hemitrygon akajei. Next base: position 6,072,078 of record NW_027331935.1, read on the forward strand.
TTCTGCATCCGTGGCCAGTGAAGCAAAAGCTCAGCAATGTCTTCGCATGCCTTCCAAAATTACCTGGGCTATATCTTTTCCGCTATCGGGGAATCATCTATCATAATGTTTTCCAAGTTTCCAGCACATCCTCTTTCTCAACGTCGGCATGATCGAGCGTATCTGCCTTTTTACGCTGTGTTCACACACATCAATGTATTCAGTAAGGAGCTTCGCTGCCTCCTCGTAGTCCAGACATAAGTTTTCCTCTGATCTGCCCACACACTCTCCAGTCTCCTCCTGTTCTTCACAGTGCAACTTGTCAAGGCTTTCTGAAGACACCTTCTGTTTTTTTCTAAGTCCATTTTAAAATTCTTCCTTGTCTGCACTGTGACCCGACAGAGCCCTATCTGATCCTTTCTTGATAAATCTTAAGTATCTCTCTTTCTTCCTCTTGAATAGTCCCAATTTCGTTATCTCCCACGGTTACTTTACGCTATCATCCTTTCCCTGCCTCAACAAGACAAGCCTGTACTGAACCCCATGTCAGTGTTCCCTCAACAATCTCCACATATCTGTTGCGCATTTCCCAGAGTACACCATTTCCGAAATTACCTTCCCAAGTTCCTGCCGGGTAGCACCATAATTCGGAAACCCCCAAATAAATACATTCCATGCTCCCTGGTCCTATCCCTGTACAAGGTAAATTCGGTGAGTTCTGCCCTATCGTTCTGAAATGCTGACCCGCGGACAGATCTGTCACCTGATCCGTTCCTTACTGATATTAGATCAGGTATGGACTGCCGGCTAGTCTGCCTGTCTTCATATAGTGACGTGAATCCTTCCTGGACATAACTGAGAAACTATGCCATGCCTAAACCTTTTACCATGGGGGGGGGGGCGGTGCCAAAGAATATTCAGGAAGTTTCAGTTGTCCGTGCCAATAACATGGCACATGTTCCGGTTCCGATTCCCGATCGGATCCTCACCGTTGTGTTTTTATTGTTTATTTTATCCACGGTGTCCTCCCTTTCTGAATCAGCGATACTATCCCTGAATTGCCATCGCACTCCCTTTATACTCTGTTACTCGACCCTGTCCATTTTAAACATCTGAAACACGGGAAGTCCTGCAGCCATTCCTCCCCGTGTGACAGCCGAGTGTCTGTGATAGTTTGGAACACACTTCAAATAATGCAACACTTGCGACAGCAGCATTGAACCTTTGTATCGCTACCTACCTGAACTCTATGAAGTAAGCAATCTTCCACGAATTCTGTAATTCCCGGAACCAGGCATATGATTTTTTTAGATTTATGACATATTTGCCAAGCCTGTTCATTGTAAGATGATTTTATTTGAAAACTCCGCTGAATTGCCATTAGACGCCGGCGTTATCTACACAGATGGCCATTTAATGTAAACACATACGTCATTCCATTCCTCAACTCTTCCCTGAACTTCCTCTGTGTCAGTGTATAGATACAAGTATTGGTGCACATGCTGAGAATCTGCAACATGTTCCCAAATTGTTGTAGAATGTATACCGGGGAACTCAAATATCTGTCGTCATAAAAATAATTTTGCACTTGCCATTTCAGGGAATGGGCTACATAGGGCATCCAAAATAATATGAAATTAGCTGATATTGAGGACAACAAAATCATCGATTTTCTGCGTTTTTCCACCTCGGCATCTTTCTGATTATCGCTGCTGTGCCGAAGCCTTCTACGGACTCTGTTTGCCACAACGATATGTCTTACGGTTAACCCGTTAAACACCAGGATTAAGCCGATTGGTAGCAATGGTGTTAAAATGCTGTCCAGCAATTCGTATCCTTTCCACACGGGTGAAGTAACGTATTCATCTGTGACGGCGCAACGCCATGGTATGTTGTCAATAAAGACGTAAGGTTCAATGGCAAAGTAAAACGGGACACTTCTCCCGCAGCCCACTATAACCACTGTCAACATAACAACGGTTGCTGTTCTCTCAGTGCAGTAGCGTTCCCCGAGCTTTCGACGACATATTGCGATGAAACGATCGAAGGTAAAACTGACCGTAAACCAAACAGAACAGTCCCGCGTCGCCACCTTCAATACTTGTGTCAGAGCGCATACAGGAGTGATGAGCAGGGATCTGGAATAAATGTAGATATTGTTGGTCTGTAGCAGTAAACCGAAAACTATAACCACCATCATATCCGCCGCTGCCATTCCAACCAGGTAACGGGTGATGCAGTTGGAGAGTCCGCATTTTCCCCGAGATAGTATCACAATCGCCATTAAATTAACTACAAGAAATTAGAAAAACAGAAATATCAATAGAATAAATGTAGATATTGTTGGTCTGATCCTCTAAAGCAACAACAATAACCACCATCAGATCCGCTGTTGCCATTCCAACCAGGTAACGGGTAATGCATTTTATCCGAGAGAGGATAAAATCGGCATTAAATTAACTGTAAGGAATTTGGAAACAAAACAGCAATGTGGTCAGCAGCAACTCCCTGAATCCGCCATTCTACCGATGCTATGCAGGCTATGGTCTGTTTGGAAGTGGAAAGCTTACTGTACTGTACTTTACATACTGTACTCCAGTATGTACAGTCTCCATCGCTGCGTTCTGACTGGAGGATAATGATGGATGTGAGTATCAGTAGATTGGCGACCTTCCGACAGGTTAGAGCGAGGCACCCGAGTTCCACGATTCACTTACCGGTGAGCAGTCGATCGCTGCTGTAAACAACACCATTTCAATTACTAGAGGTGAGATAGCTGAAGGGATTGTTTGTAGCGGTCACAAAGTGGAGACAAGGAGATATAAAGCATGAGTTCTCATTTACTGACCTACAGATGAACAGCCCTACGTGTCATCTAAATAAGCTGCCACTTTTTTATAAGATCGAACTGTCTGCACTGATTGAGTCTCAGTCCTGGAAAAGCAGAGACCAGCATCACTTCAGAAAGCCTAGCGAGGTGAAATTATGAAACAGTGACAATATCGACACGAACTTCATTGACAAAAGAGGAAGACACGGAGATCAGAATGTGAAATATGCAAATAAAACCATTAGGTGCCTGAATCCTCCATTCCGGAAACATGTTTCAGCCGATGGTAGCATCTGTGCTCAGTAACAGTGCGGACAGCACAGCAGAGTAACGACGGCACCGTACATAAAGTAACCAGCTCCGGCACCTTACCGGGGACACCAACCGCTACAAGTGTGGGATAGAAAATGGCCGCGATGTAGTAAATCGCCGGATATCCCATAGTCCGTCTGAAGCAGCTTTCAGTTGTACGGAGCGTTTCAACTGCTCTGATGGGTTGGTGATCAATTTAGCAGACTTTTATTGAGGAGAGAGCAATTCCACTGAGACAAATAGTGTGACGATCACGTCAGGGACATTAGTGACAACCAACTGTACAAACACTTACGCTAAACTATTTTTTACTCACTGTCCCAGTGTTATTAATTTGACTCCTCAAGGGATATTCAATATATGTATTTAAAATAAAATATCAAGTGAATTGTCCATGTTATTTTCCATGATAGCTGCCTTCACGTATTTCAATCTGATTTATATATATATATATATATATATATATATATATCTGTGTTACTTTCAAAGTAGGCATTCATCTTGAAGTCGATTTATTTTGGAACATTTGACGGAGCACGTTCGCTTATGGAATTGAGGGAAGGAGTTTATTCTGGCGGGTGAAATGGAGAACACTTCTTTATTAAAAGGGAAAATTCGTTTTTTTCTTTTCTTTCGTTTGGTCCAGTCATTCCGGGCGATGTGAGTGTTGGAATTAACAATGACAGCTGACATGTATTACAGTAACAATTCACTTATATTCTTTCTTCTAACCAATTTAAAAGATCCACCGCAATATTCCAGAGACCTGTGATCAAAAAGGGAACGTGTCCTGAAGAAATTAGCTAGGCCTGTGGACAGTTTGAAGAACAATGTTTTCCAACGCACACATGGGCTGTTTGGCAGGAGCCTGGCCTCTTCCACTAAATGACTTGAACACCCCACACTCGTGACGTGCTATGCAATCGATTTAACTTTAAAGATATTCTCATACCAGCCACAATTCTAGCAGTATTTCACCATCCATTCTCTGTTTGAACAAAAGTAACAAGTAAAATCTGTGAACATTCCGCAGGTTTTCAGGCTATTATTTGCCATGAAGTTGTCTGTTTTTCTCCTGTTTTGCTTTCAGGTGTATTGCCTTTCATACAAACATAGAAACATCGAAACCCTGCAGCACAATGCAGGTCCGACACACAAACATGTGCCGAATACGTCCCTACCGTTTCAAATTACTAGGCTTACCTGTAGCCCTGTGCTTTTCTAAGCTCCATGCACGTACACAAAAATCCCTTAAAAGACCCTATCGTATCCGCCCTGTACATCCACTTTTTTTTTTTTATCCTCTTCCTGTTGTTGCACATAAGCCCGTTCAAAACTGTCCTTTCAAACGTCAGGATCTCTCTTACTGGTGAAAACTGAGGTAAAGTCTTCATTAAGGAACTGTCTCACAACCACCAACTCCAACCGTATGTTTCATCTCTATCCCTGACCAGTCCTACTCTCACTCTAGTCATCCTATTCTGCACGTACATTTAGAATGTCGTGGGGTTTCCTTAATCCTACTGTAGGCCTTCTGTAGAGGTTCCAAGTTCTCCTAATTCCATTGTTCAGTTCATCGCTGGCTGCCTTGTAACTCTACAGCCGTGTCCGATCCTCTTGACTAGATGATCCACCTCTCTGTCAAACATGGCTCCCTCACCTATCCAGAACCCTATGCAAGTGCTGCCCTAAATATTTTCTCATTTCCATTGTGCATTTTGCAGGGTGTGTCCAGTCCCCGTTTTAGCACGGGGATTCCAGCCTGAGAGCATCATAATTACATTTAGCCGATTCATTAATTTGGAAACTTTGGGCCTGTGGGAAGATAGTAGGACAGTGTGGTTAGTTCGGGGACTGACATAGGTTTGTAGGGAGAAATCGCGGTAAAATGATTCGTTTGGGGACTGACACGTGGGTGTGGGGAGAGAGCGGGGCAGCGGAATTAATTTGTTGACTGATACAAGGCTGTGGGAAGACAGCGAGGCAGAGGGTTTAGTTTAAGGTGTTACATACCTAGCGGGTATCTTGTGAGTGTCTTATGACCATGATGTCATTGAGTATCTGATCAACATGATGTAATGGTCTTCTGATGGTGGGGTGATGTAATTTTCCCGCCAGTGTATGGTCACATGATGTAATTTTCCCGCCAGTGAGAGGTCATGTGATGGCCTGTTTCAAAAGGTATTAAACGGGAAATTCCTGTCGTGACGCAGGTCAGTTCGTCGTTTAATTCGTCAGTTGCACCGTTATGCTGGGTATTCGTATCATGAAGCAGTTTTTGATGTGAAGTGGAGTTTTAATATCTGTCTTAAGTCTCAAAGAGTATTTTCTGCAGTTTCTCCACAACGCTGCCAGTTTTGGTCCAGTCGGAGAGTGAAGATTTATCGAAGTGCGGGAACCCGAAGGATTGAGTGAAGTTGGTGTCATCGCAGATAATACAGGATCAAGCTTAATAAATCCTAGTTTCGAAGGCAGTGGCATGCATTCTAGATAGCCCCTGCATTGTGAAAGCAGAAAGGGTTGGACACAGTGTTATTCGCCAATGAGGAAAGTTACTTTATTTAAGCCGTTTTCATTTCCTTCACCATAAATCCTTCGGGAAAGTCATTTTTCGGCTGGGATCAGCAGTAACGTCACGTCTTCGAGGAATTCGTTACATCGGGAAAGTCCCTCCTAATTGACTGTGTAAAACATTTGGACTTCCGCATTTACCACTTTTAAGAACTGCGTTCTCATTTATCACTTTAAAAACTGTGGTCGCATTTATCGCTTTAAGAACTGTTCGAGTTGCTGTAACGTAGTTAACTTCAGGTTAAGTTAGTCATTTGTTTACTTTTCATTTGATCTTGAGCTGAGTTTAAATAAATGTTTATTTGTTTATGAAAACCCTGTCTCAATTCAACACCGTATCGTAACAATTGGGGATTCTCGGGATATATTCCGTTTTTATGCTTCAATGCTTGTTTAATTATTGATCTGCTTTGAAAAGAGAAATACCGGATGCTTTTGTTCGATTAATTTGTGGGTGGTGTTCGGCAGCAATGAATATTGACGACTTTCTTCCATCGCCAGACCCAGAGTTATTAGCGAAGCCGAAAAAGAGTGATGTATAGACCATAGGACAAAGGAGCAGAAGTAGGCCATTCGGCCCATCGAGTCTGCTCTACCATTTCATCATGAGCTGATCCAAACTCCCATTTATTCCCATTCCCCCGCCTTCTCACCATAACCTTTGATGTCCTGGCTACTCAGATACCTATCAATTTCTCCCTTAAATACACCCATCGACTTGGCCTCCACTGCCACCCATGGCAACAAATTCCATAGCTTCACCAACCTCTGGCTGAAAAATAAAAAAATCGCATCTCTGTTCTGAATGAGCACACTGCAATCCTCAAGTCATGTCCTCTCGAACTAGTTTCACCCACCATGGGAAACAACTTTACCACATCCACTCTGTCCATGCCTTTTAAATTAGAAATGTTTCTATGAGGTCCCCCCTCATTCTTCTAAACGCCAACGAGCACAGTCCAAGAGCGGTAAAACGTTCCTCATATGTTAACTCTCTCATTCCCGGAATCATTCTAATGATTCTTCTCTGAATCCTGTCAATGTCAGCACATCCTTTCGTAAATTAGGAGCCCAAAACTGCACACTGTATTCCAAGTGAGATCTTACCAGTGCCTTATAGAGCCTCAACATCACATTTCCGCTCCTGTACTCTATTCCTCTAGAAATGAATGCCAACATTGCATTCGCCTTCTTCACCACAGACTCAACCTGCAGGTTAACCTGAAGTGTATCCTGCACGAGGTCTCCCAAGTCCCGGTCCATCTCAGAGCTTTGAATTCTCTCTCCATTCAAATAGCGGTCTGCCCGTTTATTTTCACTACCAAAGTGCATGACCGTACACTTTCCGACATTGTAATTCATTTGCCACTTTAATTTTTTTTTATTGAGTTTTCAGATAATTACAGAAAGAAGATAAAAAATACCCCTCCCCCTCCCCTTAGCCCCTCCCCTTAAAATTGCCACTTCTCTGCCCATTCCTCCAATCTATCCAAGTCTCTCTGCAGACTCTCTGTTTCCTCAGCACTACCGGCCCCTCCACCTATCTTTGTATCATCAGCAAACTTAGCCACAAAGCCATCTATTCCATAATCTAAATCGTTGACATACAGCTAAAAAGAAGCGGCCCCAACACGGACCCCTGCGGAACACCACTGGTAACGGCAGCCAACCGGAACGTGATCCCTTTATTCCCACAATCTGTTTCCTCCCAATCAACCAACACTCTATCCACGTATGTAACTTTCCCGTAATTCCATGGGCTCTTACCTTGTTTAGCAGCCTCATGTGCGGCACCTTGTCAAAGGCCTTCTGAAAATCCAAATACACAACATCCACTGCATTTCCCTTGTCTACCCTACTTCTAATTTCCTCAAAAAATTGCACTAGTTTTGTCAAACAGGGTTTTCCTTTAAGGAAACCATGCTGAGTTCCACCTATCTTGTCATATGCCTCCAGGTACTGCGTAATCTGATTCTTGACAACCGACTCCAACAACCTCCCAACCAGCGATGTCAAGCTAACAGGTCTATAATTTCCTTTTTGCTTCCTTGCCCCCTTCTTAAATAGCGGAGACACATTTGCAATCTTCCAGTCCTCCAGAACCACGCCAGAATCTATCGACTTTTGAAAGATCATTGGCAGGGGGATGGGTCCGGTGTTTCCTTGTCACCCATTCGTGCCCCTCCGCAATCTCCACTGCTACTTCCTTCAGAACACGAGGAAGCATTTCATCTGGTCCAGGAGATTTATCTACCCTTAGACTATTCAGCTTCCTGAGTACTTTCTCTGTCGTAATTGTGACTGCGCATATTTGCCTTCCCTGACACCTTTGAGTGTCTGGTGTATTGCTGATGTCTTCCTCAGTGAAGACAGATGCAAAATACTCGTTCAGTTCCACCACCATCTCCTTATCTGCCATTACAATTTCTCCAGCATCATTTTCTATCGGTTCTATATCTACTCTCACCTGTCTTTGAATCGTTATATACTTGAAAAAGCTTTTAGTATCCTCTTTGATATTATTTGCCAGCTTCCTTTCATTGTTCATCTTTTCCCTCTTAATGACTTTCTTAGTTTCCTTTTGTAAGCTTTTAAAATCTGCCGAATCCCACTAATTTTTGCTTCCTTGTATGCACTCTGCTTTGGTATTACTTTGGCTTTGACTTCTCTTGTCAGCCACGGTTGCATCCTTTTTCCATTCGAAAATTTCTTCTTCTTTGGAATATATCTGTCTTGCACCTTCCTCACTTCTCGAATAAACTCCAGCCACGGCTCCTCTGCCGTCCTTCCCGCTAGTGTCCCTTTCCAGTCAACCTTGGCCAGTTCCTCTCTCATGACACTGTAATTTCCTTTACTCCACTGAAATACCGACACATCGGATTTCGGCTTCTATTTCTCAAAATTCACAGTGAACTCAATCACTGTTGTGATTGTTGTGATCACTGCGTCCTAAGGTTTCCTTCATTTCCATCTCTCTAATCACCTCTGGTTCATTACACAATACCCAATCCAGTACGGAAGATCCCCTAGTGCGCTCAACAACAAGCTGTTCTAAAAAGCCATCTCGTAGACATTCTCCAAATTCTCTCTCTTGAGATCCTGTGCCGACCTGATTTCCCCAATCCACTCGCAAGTTAAGATCCGCTACAATTATCATAACACTGCCCTTCAAGCAAGCCTTTTCTATTTCCTGTTGTAATTTGTAGTCCACGTCACTGCAGCTGTTTTGAGGCCTCCAGATAACTGCCATCTGGGTCCTTTTACACCTGCGATTTCTTAGCTCAACCCATGAAGTATCTGTACAATCCGATCCTATGTCAACTCTTTCGAATGATATAATATCATTTCTTACCATTAAAGCCACGGCACCCCATCTACCTAACTGCCTATCTTTCTGATACAACGTGTATCCTTGGACGTTCAGCTCCCAGAGACATGCATCCTATAGCCACATCTCGGTAATGGCCACAATATCATACCTGCCAATTTGTAACCTTACAACAAGATCATCCACCTTATTCCTAAGCCACGTGCATTTAGGTATAACACCTTAAGTACAGTATTTGGTAGTTTTTGCATTGATTGCACTGCAACTCATCCCATCGGCCGCAAATTTGCTTCATCATCTGCCTGTCCTTCCTGACATCCTTACTGCTCACTACCTTAGATCTATTTTGTTTTCCCTCTCTTCTGCTCCATCATTCCGGTTCCCATCTCCTTGCCAAATTAGTTTAAACCCTCCCTTACAGCTCTATTCATCCTACCCGCCAGGATATCGGTCCCCTTAGGATGGAAGTGTAACCCGTCCTTTTTGTACAGGTCACACCTGCCCCAAAGGAGGTCCCAATGATCCAGAAAATTGAATCCGTGCCTCCTGCTCCAATCCCTCAGCCAAGCATTTATCCTCCACTTCATTTCATTCCTACTCTCACTGTCGCGTGGCACAGGCAGTAATCCCGAGATTATTACCTTTCGGGTCCTTCTTCTCAACTGCCTTCCTCACTCCCTATATTCTCCTTTCAGAACCTCTTCCCTTTTTCTACTTGTCATTGGTACCTAAATGTACCACGACAACTGGCTCCTTACCCTCCCACTTCAGGATTTCCTGGACGCGAGCAGAAACATCCCGGAACCTGGTACCAGGGAAGCAAACCACAATCCGGGTCTCCTGATCTCGTCCACAGAAACACCTATCTGACTCACTAACTATCGAGTCCTCTATTACCAATGCCTTCCTCTTCCTTTACCTACTCTTCTGAGCTACAGGGCCGGACTCTCTGCCGGAGGCACGGTCACAGTTGCTTGTCCCATTTAGGCTGTCCCCCCAACAGTAATCAAATAGGAGTACTTATTGTCAAGGGGTGCAGCCACTGGGCTACTCTCTAGTTCCTGACTCTTCCCCTTCCCCCTCCTAACCGTGACACACCTGTCTGCCTCCCGTGGCCCCGGTGTGACCAACTGCAAGTAACTCCTCTCTATCAACTCCTCACTCTCCCTGACCAAACGAAGGTCATCAAGCTGCAGTTCCAGTTCCCTAACACGGTCCCTTAGGAGTTGCAGCTCGGCGAACGTGGCGCAGATGTGGACGTCCGGGAGGCGACAAGACTCCAGGACCTCTCACATCCGACACCGAGGACAACAAGCCGCCCTCACACTCATACTTCCCCTTTCCACAAAGGACAGGGACAACAAAACTGAACAAACACGAGCAAATCTGAAGATGCAGGAAATTGAAACGACGACACACACACAAAGCTGGTGGAACACAGCAGGCCAGGCAGCATCTATAGGGAGAAGCACTGTCGACATTTCGGGTCGAAACCCTTCTTCAGGTCTAACCGAATGGAAAGGAAAGATAGTAAGAAATTTGAAAGTAGTGGGGGAGGGGGAAATGCGAAATGATAGGAGAAGACCGGAGGGGGTGGAATGAAGTGAAGAGCTGGAAAGGTGATTGGCAAAAGTGATACAGAGCTGGAGAAGGGAAAGAATCATGGGACGAAGTATTAGGTTGCTTGAAAATGTATACCAAGGGGGTGTCAGGAGTAAGTTTTTCACAAAACTCAAAAGCCACTCATAGTTTATACCGATCATTATCTGTTAGTGTTTCTGAGTAAGATGGAAAACAAAATTGCTAGGTTATTAAATTGGAGTTTGATGCTACAGGAGTATAATAGTTTGAAAACTCATATTAAAGGCAAAGACAATGTGATTACTGATTTTTCTATCTAGATAGTGAAAGTACAATATAATTTTTTTATGGAGTGATATTTTAACATTTGTAACACTCCTGTTGTACAGTAATTTGTAAGGTGCTGTATGATAATACTATGTACAGTATACTCTGTATGTTGTAACTTTTATACTTTTTTATTTCTTATGTAAATAGTTAATTGTTAAAATTTTGCTCATGACAGATCTTTTTCTTTTTCTTTTTGGAGGGCGGTGTCGCATTCCCTTGTGACTGTCTTTTGACCATGATGTAATTGAGTATCTGGTGAGCAAGACGTAATGGTCTTGTGATGGTGAGGCAATTTCACGCCAATGTGAGGTCATAAGATGTAATTTTCCCGCCATTGGGAGTTCATATGATGACCTGTTTCAACAGGTATTAAACGGGAAAGCCCTGTAGTGACGCAGGTCAGTCTGTCGTTTAATTCGTCAGCTGCGTATTCGCCTACTAACGCAGTTTTTGTTTTAAAGTGGAGTTTTGATTTCTATCTGAAGTCTCGAAGTGTTTTGCCGGCAGTTTCACCACAACGCTGCCAGCTTTAGTCCAGTCTGAGAGTAATGTTTTATCGAAGTGCGAGAACCCGAATGATCGAGTAAAGTTGGTGCCCTCGGCGGTTTGCTACAAGATCGACATCACTAATCCTCGTTCAGAAGTTAGTAACCTGCATCCGAGATAGCCCCAGCATTTTGAAAGCATAAAGGGTTGGACGCAGCGTTATTCGCCAAACAAAAAGGTCAGTTCGTTTAAGCCGTTTTTATTTCCTTCGTAAATCCTTCAGGCAAGACAGATTTCCTCTAAGATCAACAGTAACATCACGTCGTCGAGGAATACGTTACTTCAGGAAAGTCTCTCCTAATTGACTGTATAAATCATTTGGACTTTCGCATTTACCACCTTTTAAGAACTGTGTTCGCACGATTTTTCGTATAGCATTCAACTCCGTTAGTCGTTGTTTACTATTCATTTGTTCAGCCGAGTTTAAATAAGTTTTTTTTGTATATATAAAAATGTCTAAACTTTATATTCATTGTTGCCGATTCATAACAACATAGATTGTGCAATTATCCACGAGGACATCAACCACCTTGTTTCGATGACACTTTTTTTTCCTCAATAACAGCGTGCATGAAATGGAAACGAACACTACCGAAAACACCACAAACTGGTTTGACTTTCATTTTTCTTGGTCAATGTCAGAATATTCTTGCAAGGAGGCCTTATCAAAATCTTTGGCTTTTCTCTGAATTTAGTGTGCGTAAATGCTTAAATAACTATGTTTGCACAGGAAGTGAGGGGCGTGAGCATGTTTCCGTTTGTTCAAAGATATCTGCGGGGGAATACTGGTCGGGACATGAATACTCAGGGAAAAATGGGATAAAATTATTCACAAATGCTATTAGACTGAGTAATATGTAGGTGCCCGATAGAGTGAAGAGAAATATTATAGATTGCTTCTGCTCACAATGTCCAGATCAGGAGAATTTACTTTATTGTATTTCTGGGATTCTTTTTACGAATTTCTGGCCACCAAGAAATGCCTGAAATTCACCCTATATACAGAAATACTAAACTAAATGCACAAATTCACCAAAGATAACTTTTAGTCGCGTGAACGCAGCAAATGTTGTTAAGCTTTGCCGCTTTCACGCGACTAAAAGTTATCTTTCGTCATTTTGTACATTTTGTGCACATGGCATTCAGATTAAATTCAAAACCCCATGAAATATTACCAATTATTGACGGATTTGAAATACAAGCAAATAGGTGACTTTCTCCCAGGTAATCAGGATCTGTCTTTCTGCTGCAACGAGTGTCACAGTTCTTGCTGTTGCTAAGCAAATGAGTATTGAGCTTTTAGTAATCCGTGTCTTCTGTCTCACTTGCCAAATTCGTGATCTCCTCCTTCGTAGCAGCATCTAGGATTAACTGCTCATCAAAAAGATCTACCAGACCCATTTGGATCGTCTAAGGCCGTAGGGGACTAGCCACGGAGGGCGGTACTGAGGTTTCTATCAACCAGCCCAGCTGATAGGATTTACCTGCCACTTGTTCCATACACATGATCTGCACCCTACTTAACCCCAGTTCTCAAACACCATCCTTGTTCGCTAATCGAACCTTTCAGCCTCAACCAGTATTTTCTGCCTTTCACTGGACCTGCATAGCGTTTACCTTGTTGCAAATGGCGTTTAATTTCCCTTGCCCTTTGCTTTGTGGCTTCTGGTGTTATTCTGTTGTATTATTTTGCGATCCGTTATGGAAGTTATCGTTCCCCGCTGAATCCGTTACGCTGCCCTGATTCTGGATCAGGCCTCCTCTGCATTTCCTGACAGATTGAACGGCAAGCGTGTTAAATAGAGAAGGCATCTCTCCGATGGTATTCCAGCCACCCTTGAAATAATATTAATTATATTCCGTGAAATGTTTAACCTTGATTTGAACAGTGGTGGAGTAAAATCTTTGAGGATATATGTTCGTGTTATTAGATATTTTTGAATGACACACAAAACGTCTCAGAACATGTATGAAAGCGTCACACAGCAGACGTGATCATACTTGAGATGGAAATTGTAATGAAAGAACGCAATATGTCGTGTTTTTTTTCTATTACGACCTTTAAAGGAAATAGGAAGTTCGTCATTAATCACATTCCTGTTTACTTGTTATGTCTAAGAATGGGTAATGAAAACTGGTGGTAGGACCACATAGTGGTGTTAGCATAAATGTGCTTCGGTGGGTTTAGCTGTCGGCAAGTGGTTTTCCTCTAGTATCCATTCAATTGGTCATGTTACTGAATGCCCGATAGGTATTGTTCACAATCTATTTTTCCCTGACTTGCTTCTAGAGGCTGATGAGTATATTTATTCTGTTACTTGCAATGTTTTGTCTCATCCGAGCAATATTTATAAATTATTTCAAAGCCTTTAAAAAACTGTCTCAATTTTATTGTACACAATCATATAATTGAGCGTATCTAGTGATTCTGCCAGATTCGAACAATAGCAGGTTTTTTTTTCACCTTGGTTGTAACTAATCTGACTAGTGATATACAATAAATCTGTCCTGTTGTTCTGCACCGTCTGCTTGAAACAGCAGAAAGCCTTCACATTTATCTACAGCATACAGCACATTTTTTTTTCAAAGATTAAAAATACCTAACGTATGTTTTCACGCTTACAGGATATTTTAACAATTATATTGACTATGTTATTGCTGGTCTAAGACATCAGAGGAAATCATATCAGTTGTGTAAAGGCGATGGAAGCTCGGCATTCTTATGTTCCCCCGTGGTTTCCAGTATCTGAACCCACTGAACACAAGTTGTATCTACTTTTGTTATAGCGGTCCTTTATCCGTGAACCTACTAAATATTAGCGTGATCCTGTACTTGCAAATACATATCACTGAATTTATTTTAGATATACGAAAATAAATATATGCATGTGCCCGGAAATATAAACGTGACCCAATGTGGTGATAGACAACAAAGAATGAATATTTCTCCTTATCCGCTGGGTCACACTTGATATGAGTACGGAACTAAAAACAAAAGCCGAGGTTGAATGTTTTTAATGTCCACTGTTGTTTCGGTCACTCGTTGGTACATTGACCGTACAACTCGCTCCTCTGAGCAACAAGTTGCACGGAGATTCTGTCCACATCATGTAGCCATCTCCTGTAGTGCATGGTACTATAAATACCATTAATGATCACACGTTTGAGATGTTGACTCTACGGTTTGTAATTTGTGTGTTATCAGCATTTTATTTGCTGCAAAGGAGCAGGCATTGACATACATTTACATAATCAATATGTTCTGATATCCAGCGACACTGTGATCGCTGATTGCAGGGCATCATCGCTAATTGTGCGATTCTGCTGAAGAGCATCTTTTATATAAAGAGAGACAGTCATATGGTTCAATGGTCATACACCTTGTTTTCGCTGTGTCAATCATGAGGTTAGACATGCGATGAATTTACCAATATACTTGGAGAGGGTTCTGAATAATCAGTGATACTGTCTGTGTGAGAGATCCTGGAACCGAATAAGATCTGATAATAAAATTGCAGAATTGAAAGATCTAGCCAAGCAGAGATAATATCCACCTCGTTGCTGGCATTTCAGAATAAGCACTGATAACACCGCGAGGGCAGTGATGTTCCTGTAACCTGTGACAGTCCTGTTCACTGCAGTGATGGGTGCCCTGGAAGGAAGGAAATAACCCCAGTTGTCTCCCCACAGCTCGAAAGGGAATAAAACTCCTAAATGTAATCCATATCTATCGATCGATCTATCTATCTATCTATCTATCTATCTATCTATCTATCTATCTATCTATCTATCTATCTAATTATATGTGCACATTGGCGATAATCTGAAATTTCCCTTCTTTGAGATAGTCGTATTGAATATTTCTATGGAATATGTAAAATTATAACTAGAAAACGGATGTATACTTGAAATTGTTGTGAAAATCGTGCATGGTAATATCCTGGAAGTATATCAATGTGTTATGTCCTAACTGATTTGTTTGTTGTTTTGTTAATGATTAGTACCTTTCCGAGCATGAACAACGTACCAACGTACGTAAGTACCAAGTCTGATCTTTGGCAAAACACAGCAGGTTCTCTGTTAAAGACAGAGAGTTTTAAGCAGGTAAAATGAAGTATATGTATATGTGTTCATGAAGGTGGAAGACACATGTTTCACTGAGTCGTTCGTAATTCAATGCTGGTTGTAGTTAATAATATTTAGCATAATAAATGTTCACAATATTTATTTGACCAGTACTAAATCAATTGTATTCACCGGAAAGAAACCAATCTGGAATTTTGTTGCAGAGTTGGTATAACAACAGTTTCTAACACGTAAATATACCGTCGGCCCGTGTCCTCAAAACTCCTATTGCAGATCATGAAAACCATCCTCACATGCTTGAAATTTGGTTCGAATTCCTGCATTCTCATTTACTTCAGATAGTAATCATCATTATTTTGCAGATTTCATTGTATAATTTTGCACAACCTTCGGTTGACTGAACAACATTATCACCCTGAAACTGGTGAGGATTTCTCGATATCTGTGTCTCACCATCTGGAGAACTTACCTTTATACCTTCCTCCAGCGGCACAGCTGAGGATTAGAAAAAAAAACAGATCTTCACGTTGTTACCGAACACACCTCCAGAACTCCTCCTGCGTAACATTCTCCGTCTTCAATGAGAACAATAAAACAATACAAAACCCTCAGCTCCTTCTGCGGTTTCTACAGGTATCACGCCACTCCCTTGTCCACTGTCCCACCAGACTAACCTCCTTCCTGGCACTTATCACCTCAAGCGTTACAAATGCCTTACCTGCATCTACATGTCCTCCCTCATTCCACATTGATGAGAGTCAATACAGATTCCGGTACCGCATTGTGGAGCACTATCGCTTTGCATACACCATCTAAAATCCATGCTTTCTGCGTCCGCTAATGAACGTTTAAGCATTCCCAGCTGTTTCTATCCAGGTAAATATGTGGCCGGTCTATAAGAATGGTGCCCAGTGAATCCAAGGTAGTTTGGCAAAATGAGATTCCAACTGCCTTACAACAGGATTCATCGATTCACATTGAAAACTTTGTGACTCTCCTCCTAAAATATCCTACTTGTTGTTCACAGGTGACGAGGAACAAGAGTACGATGGAATATTCCGCACTTAAATCTTCAGCAAGTCAGTACGGATGTGTGTACCATGTTCAGCGCTCGTCCAGGCAGCATCTCCAGCGTCTGGACCAATGACAACAGTTGCAGTCCGGAGGGAACTAAAAGTAGCTGAGCTGCCTCTGGGTAGAGTACGTCAAGCCCGGCAACAGAGGTGTCAAGAAGATACTGTTTATAATATTTTAAAATGAAGGGTCCTGGAGATTTTATTTAGGCACGAAACTTGAGGTGCTAATCAGAGAAATATTATTAATTATTCACTTTCATGCCATGTACAACGTGCACTAAATAAGTATCAAATCTGATCTTTGGCAGATCACAGTGGTTATCTGTTGACGACAGAGAGCTTTTTAGCGGGTAAAATGAAGTAAATGTATTTGCGTTCCTGAGGGTGGAAGACCCACGTTTCACTGAGACGTTAGTAATTCAATGCTGGTTACAGATGCGGAGTTGGCAGAACAACACTTTCTAGCCCGCAAGTATTACGTCGGCCTGTGTCCTTAGGTACTTCCCATTGAAGATCCAGACGAACCATCCTCACACGCTTGAAATTTGGTTCAGTTTCCTGCATACTCATTAAGTCAGATAGTAACCATCATTATTTTGCAGGTTTAATTGCTTTTGCACAATATTTTGCCTGACCGATTGACTAAACGACATTATCACCCTGAAACGGGTGAGTATTTCTCGTTATCCATGTCTCACATTCTAAAAAAAAATTTACCCTTACCCTTTTCCAGCGTCATAGAAGCATAGATAACCTGCAGCACCATACAGTCCCTTCGGTGCACAAATCTGTGCCGAACATGTCCTTACATCAGAAATTACCTAGGGTTACCCATAGCCCTCTATTTTTCTAAGCATGTACCTGTCCAGGAGTCTCTTAAAAGACCCTATCGTATCGACCTCGACCACCATTACCAGCAGCCCATTCCGTGCACTCACCACTCTCTGCGAAAAAAAAATACCCGTGACATCTCATCTGAGCCTACTTCCAAACACTTTATTACTGTGCTCACTCGTGCTAGCCACTTCAGCCCTGGGAAAAGGCCTCTGACTATCCAAACGATCAATGCCACTCATCATCTTATACACCTCTCTCAGGGCACCTCTCATCCTCCGTCTCTCCAAGTTAAAAAAGGCCGAGTTCACTCAACCTTTTCTCTCAAGGCATGCTTCCTAATCCAGTCCAAATCTTTGTAAATGTCCTCTGCACCGTTCCTATGGTTTCCACATTATTCTTGTAGCTGGAGACCAGAAGAAAAGGTCTTCATGTTGATACCTAGCACACCTCCAGCATTCCTCCTCCATAACTTCCTCCGTCGTCACCGGGAAACTTACGAAGATACAATTCCCCACACAGCTCCCAGCCACTTCTGCGATTTCTGCAGATATCACTTCACCCCCTTGTCCATAATCCCTCCCGACTAATATCCTTCCTGGCACGTTTCACTGCAAGCGTTACACATGCCCTACCTGCATCTAGACGCCCTCTCTCATTCCAAATTGGTGAGACCCAATATAGATTCCGGTACCACATTTTGCAACACTGTCGCTTCGCATTCACTCTCTAAAATCCATGCTTTTTGCATTAGCGGATGAATGTGTAAACATTCCCCCGTGTTCCTATCCAGATCGATATGTGGTCGGTCTGTAAGAATAGAGCCCAGTGAATCCCAGGTAGATCAGCAAAATGAGTTTCTAACTGCCTTACAACAGGATTCATCAATTCACGTTGGAATCTTTGTGACTCTCCTCCTAAAATATCCTACTTGTTGTTCACAGGTGACAAGGAACAAGAGTATGATGGAATATCCACACTTAAATCTTCAGCAAGTGTGTACCGTGTGAACTGTGTTCATTCCTCGTCCAGGCAGCAATTCCAGCTTCTGGACCAGTGACAACAGTTGCAGGGGAACTCAGAGTCCCCGTATGCGTCAGAAACCTGCTTTGCCGAAAAATATACCTCCGTCCATCACTGTCCTTCCCCACCTCTTCCCATTCGCTACATGAATGCTGTAAACCTATAAAAGAGAAGTTAATCATTGCCATCGGAGGAGCAATTGGAGAGAGATAATAAATTATGCGTTGGTAATAACACAAATATTGCAGAGATCAACAAAACTGGTACGGGTGTTGATGTATTGATCAAAGAAAGGGATGTATTGATTAATGGCGCAATGGACAATGACATGGCGGAGTAGGAATTAAAATGAATTGCTGTCGCAGCAAATGTCAACAGTTTCCGAGTTACTGTTAGAAAGCAACTTACAAGAAAAGGTGAATCACACGGACAGACTAGGGCAGTCAGCCTCACAAATCGTATTCAAGTTGTAAGAGGGAAAAACGTGTTATCAGCGCCGAGGTGTTCTCAAAGAAGCCGAGGGCCATGCAGCTGTACATGTTCCACAATAGATACAGAGTCAGGCCACAGTGATAACACGAGTTCCACACATCGCGCATCGATACCAGCTCCACGGTGGATACAGAAAGGCAAGTCATCCTCCAGGATGGCTTGGGGGAAGAAACTGTTACACAGTCCGGTCGTGAGAGCCTGAATGCTTCGGTGCCTTTTGCCAGATGGCAGGTGGGAGCAATGGCGGGAGGAGAGACCCCGATGATCTTCTCAGCTGACCTCACTATCTGCTGCAGGGTCTTGCGATACGAGCTGGTGAAATTTCCGAGCCAGGCAGCTGCTCAGGATGCTCTCAACAACGTCTGTAGAACATGCTGAGGATGGGGGAGTGGGGTGCGAGATGGACTTTTCTTATCCTTCTCAGAGATTGGCGACGCTATTGCGCTTTCTTTGCTATGAAGCTGGTGTTGAGGAGCAGGTGAGATTCTGCGCCAGGTGAGCACCAAGAAATTTTGTTCTTTTAACGATCTCTACGGAGGAGCCGTCGATAGTTAGCGGAATTTGGTTGCTGCGTGCTCTCCTGAAGTCAACAACCATCTCTTTTTTTTTGTTCACATTCAGAGACAGTTTGCTGGCTCTACACCGGTCCATTAGCTGCTGCACCTCCTCTATGTAAGATGACGTCTTTCTTGCTAATGAGAGCCACCACGATCGTGTCATCGAGGAATTTGATGATGTGGTTCGAGCTGTGTGTTGCAGCACAGTCGTGGGTCAGCAGAGTGAACAGCAGTGGACTGAGCACGCAGCCCTGGGGAGCCCCTGTGCTCAGTGTGATGGCGTTGGAGATGCTGCTCCCGATCCGGATTGACTGAGGACTCCCAGTCAGGAAGTCTAGGATCCAGCTGCTGTGGGAGGTGTTCAAGCCCAGTAGGCTCAGCTTTCCAGTCAGTTTCTGTGGGATGATTGTGTTGAATGCTGAACTGAAGTCTATGAACAGCATCTGAAAGTATGTGCCTTTTTTGTCCAGGTGGGTAGAGCCAGTTGGAAGGTGATGGCAATGGCGTAATCTTTTAAGCTGTTGGGACGGTGCGCAAACTGCAGGTGGTCCAGTGAAGGGGGCAGCGGGGTCTTGATATGCCTCATGACGAGCATCTCGAAGCACTTCATGATGATAGATGTGAGTGCGACGGTACTGTAGTATTTTAGGCAGGACACTGAAAACTTCTTCGACACGGGGACGATGGTGGCGGCCTTGAAGCAGGTTGGAACGGTGGCGCTGCTCAGGGAGATGTTGATGATGTCAGTGAGAACATCTGCTAGTTGGTCTGCACGTCCTCTGCGCACTCTACCAGAGATGTTGTCTGGTCCAGCAGTCTACCGTGGGTTGAACCTGCACACGGTTCGTCTCACATCGGCCATGATGAGACACAGCACGTGGCCATTTGTAGGAAGAGTGGACTTCTTCGCCGTCACGTCATTTTCCGCCTCAGAACGGGCGTAGAAGTTATTCAGCGCATCTGGGAGGCTCTCCTGAAGTCAACAACCATCTCGTTTGTTTTTTTCACATTCAGAGACAGTTTGCTGGCTCTACACCAGTCCGTTAGCTGCTGCACCTCTTCTCTGTAAGATGACTCGTCGTTCTTACTGATGAGATCCACAACTGTCGTGTCATCGCGACTGTGTTTCGAGCTGTGCGTTGGTGGACAGTCGTGAGCCAGCAGAGTGAACAACAGTGAAACGGGCACACAGACCTGGTGGACACCCGTGTTCTGTGTGGAGGAGTTGGAGATGCTGGTATCCACTCTGTACCCGTTTCCAGTCACTTTAAAACGATGCCCTCTTGTGTTAGCAAGTTCGGGTATGTGTTGGGGGGATCTCTGACTATCCACGCGATCAATGACTCTCTTCATCTGATACGCCTCTGTCTGGTCATCTCTCATCCTCTGTCACTACAAGGAGAAAAGGCCCTGTTCTCCTAAGGTACGATCTCCATTCCAGGCATCACCCTTGTAAATCTCCTCCTCACTCCCTCTCTAGTATCCACGCACCCTCTCTATAGAGTCTATTCTATAGACCCACGATGGCGAAAATCTGCCTGTATTCACACCTGTGCATTGCCCGAAATCTTCCCTTTAATTTATTGCTGGACATCTTGAAGCTTATTGATATTACAAAACTGTAAGTAGGTGGCCAGAACAGCCCACGATATTCTATCTACGGCCTCACCAACGTGGTGTACAGCTTCAGCATCAAGTCCCAACTCGTGTAATCCGTGATCTGGTTGTGAACGCCACTGTGGTCAGAGCTCAATACGGGCCGAACTGCCCGTGACGCTGATTTCCAGTAATTGTCGATCTGTATCTCCAGGTTTCTTTATAGATAATGCACACTAAAGTCCACTATTCAATACGTGCGTTGAAACCTGTTGTTTCCTCAGAACGCAGACCATCTCACACTTGTCTGTATTAAATGCCATTTGTCATTTTTCAGCCCATTTCCAAGCCAGTCAAAATCAACCAACAAATTTGGATAGTTCCTGGCTGGAATAACGCCTCCAAATTAGGAATCGTCCGTAACTCTTCTGATTCAGTTTTCTACATTGACACAATGGGCCAAACACCAATCCCTGCACTGCACTCGTCAGAGTCAAAGATTCAACCATTCACTCTCTGCTAATCGAGAAAAGAACGTTCACCAGTCCGTCCACAAGCCGCATAACTTTTGTGTGGGCGCGTAACATTTTTTTATTATCAAAGGTCCCTGGAATTTTACTCTCAATCTCTTTTATATGTTCAGAAGACCATACGTAAACGTGTTTCTGTGATACATTGCATCAGCTGTTACTCGACAATGAGTCGAAGTGACAGAAAAAAATAATTCTATCTTGTCCCACAATAAATTGTACCCCATTTCACTTGCTGAGCTGATCTTCTGCCCTCAATGTCAGAAGCGAATGTGCTCCGCTGAATGGGACTGAATAAATACATTTGAAGTTGATTGTTCAACATGTTTGTCTATGTTAGATACAACACCACTAATCAGAGATTCTCCCATTTCAGCAGCAGACGTCAGATGTCCTGGCAAGTACTTTGGTAGCGCTCGTATTATCTTTTGTTTAAAAGTTAATAACTTGTAACATCCCTTGGGGATACGAATTCATGGCACGCTGACAGAGTGAGAAAAATACTTTAATGTGTTTGTGCAGCTGGTTGTCCCTCATGCGACAGATGTCATAACCACACTAATTGCCTCGGTGGAATTACTCAGAACTGTATATAACTCTGTAAAATCTGCCAACTGTCCATATGAGCAACGGGAACGTTCCGTACAACTGAATGCTGCATCGGACAGAATATGGGATATCCAGCGATTTACTACATCGCGAGCGTTTTCTATCCTTCTATTGTCGCGATCGGTATCCCCGGTAAGGTACTGTATTTAGTCACTCTATGTATGGTGCCGTCGTCTCTTGCTTTCGTTCGATGGCACTGTTTGTACTTTTACTGAGCACAGATGCTATCTTCGTCTGAAATGTATTTCCAGAATTGAGGATTCAAGCATCTGATATCTGTTATTAAGCTTCCAGATTTCTTCTGTGTGAAGCGTTTTTTGTTTCAATGACGTTGGTGCCCATATTGCTATATCTCCATAATTTCATCTTGCTCGGCTTTCTCACTGACAGTAGTTACATTTCGAGACCAGAAGCTTTTTAAACTGAACGGCCAGTCGAATATCGACAATCAGCTCTGTTCTTCCATAAAATGTTAAATTACCACTTATGCATTAATTCTCACTACAAATAAACCTTTCATATCAAATAACGGAAATGGTGGTGGTTATCGAGCGATCGACCTTCACCGGTACATGACTCGTGGAAATCCGATGCCCGGCTCAAATCTGTGGAAAAGTCGCCAACCCACTGCTAATTCTGTATATTACTGTCCAGCCGGAGTGCACGTACAGAGTCAACCGCAAATTGAGTTTCTGCTTTTCACTTCGAAAATCCATCATACCCTGCTTAGCACTGGTAAAATGGTGGGAATTCAGACATTTGCAGATAACGATAATTCTGTGTTGATTTTTTTTTTCACTCCGAATTTCTTACAGTTAATTTAACGGCCATTGTGATCCTCTCTCGGGGAAAATGCGGACTCTCCAAATGCATCACCCGTTACCTGGTTGGAATGGCAACGGCAGATATGACGGTGGTTATAGTTTTCGCTTTAGTGGATCAGACCAACAGTATCTACATGTATTCCAGATTCCTACTCATCACTCCTGTATGCGCTCTGACACTTTCATTATTTGTTGTGACGAGAGACTGCTCTGTTTGGTTTACGGTCAGTTTTACCTTCGATCGTTGCATCGCAATATGTTGTCGAAAGCTGCGGGAGCGATACTGCACTGAGAGAACAGCAACGGTGGTTATGGTGACGGTGATTATAGTGAGCTGCGGGAGAAGTGCCCCGTTTTACTTTGCTGTTAAACCTTACGTCATCATTGACAACATACCATGGCGTTGCGCTCTCATAGAGGAATACAATACTTCACCCGTGTGGAAAGGAGTGGAAATACTAGATGGCATTTTAACATCATTACTACCAATCGGCTTGATTCTTATATTTAATGGGTTAACAGTAAGACATATAGTTGCAGCAAATAGAGTCCGGAGAGGCCTTCGGCTGAGCAGCGATAAGCAGAAAGATGCCGAGGTGGAAAAACGCAGAAAATCGATGATTTTATTGTTTGCAATTTCAGCTAACTTTATATTGTTTTGGATGCCGTATACAGTCCGTGCCCTGAAATGGCAAGTGGAGAATTACTATTACGTTAACAGATATTTGAATTCCCCGGTATATATACTGCAGCAATCGGGGTTCATGTTGCAAACTCTCAGTGTGTGCACCAATACTTGTATTTATACACTGACTCAGAGGAAATTCAGACAACAGCTGAAGGAAGGAATGAAGTATGTTTTTACGTTAAATGGCTATCTGTGTAGATAACGGCCACTTCAATTTTAATTCAGCGGAGTTTTAGAACACAGCTGTTGGAATAAATCATTAGGTTTGGCAAATATGTCATAAATACAAACAATCTTGTGCCTGGTCATTATGAACTGAATAAATTCCAAACTATCACAGAGATTTGGCAATCATTCTGGACCGGTACCACAGGATAAAAGATAGGACCAACAGACTCCCGGATATCGTGTTCCACCAGGCCATCAGACTGACCTGAGTGTTTTCTATGTTATGTTTTTTTTTGTATTTTTTTATGCAAATCTGGATTTTATTTCAAGGCTTTAGTGTTGGGGTGATATCTAGTCAGGAACCCCTGGTAGCTGAAAAGCTTTGCAAAGCATTATTCTTTTAATCTCCTTTTCCTCAGAATTTTGTGAGATCCATTACTGAGCATTGAGCAGTTTTCTTTCTGACTGTCAGGGCTTTCTGGGAGGACTAATCCTTCCCCATCCATCTCAAATTCAGACATCTGCGCGGTCCGAGCCACAGTCGGCGACCCCAGCGCAGGAGACCCTCTCCACTGGCGGCTCCGTTCCGCCCCGCCGGCATCTCCCGGCTGTCGCTCAGCGCCCAGCGCGCCTGCGCGTGAGCTGGAGTGAAAGAGGAGAGGGAGGAAGAAACGGTTTCTATGTTATGTTGACTGTTTTATTTATTATACATCATTATAAATTACTAGGATTGCACATTGCATATTCAGACGGAGACCTAACCTAAAGATTTTTATTCCTCATGTATGTGAAGAATGTAAGAAATAAAGTCAGTTCAATCACAAGGGGAGGAATGACTTCCAGACTTTTAGGGGTTCAGATATTTCAAAATGCTCATAGCAGGGTATAAAAGCCTTTTCAACACAGGGAGGGTGTGATATATCGCAGCTGCGGAAAGGAAGGACGCTGTGGTGGGATTGTTTGTTAATAGACTGTCAGTGGATCTCGATAAGGAACAAATACTTGTTTGAGAGTATTCTGTACAGACCTCCCATTACCAAAACGAAAACAACACACAGAGACAGTGACAGATCGGGAGATAGATTTTGCACAGGTTGTTTCATGTTAATGTTGTCGTGTTAATGAAACGTAAACAATTTGAACTTCACTGATATTCATAAACAATTCATCTGCTTAAATAGATAGATAGATAGACACTTTATTCATCCCCATGGGGAAATTCAACTTTTTTTCCAATGTCCCATACACTTGTTGCAGCAAAACTAATTACATACAATACCCACCACGCCACCACAAAGAAGAGGGCGCTCTCCACAACTGACCTATAGAACATCTTCAGCATCTCACTACAGACATTGAATGACGCCAACCTTCTAAGGAAGTACAGTCGACTCTGTGCCTTCCTGCACAAGGCATCTGTGTTGGCAGTCCTGTCTAGCTTCTCGTCTAACTGTACTCCCAGATACTTGTAGGTCTTAACCTGTTCCACACATTCTCCATTAATGATCACTGGCTCCATATGAGGCCTAGATCTCCTAAAGTCCACCACCATCTCCTTGGTCTTGGTGATATTGAGACGCAGGTAGTTTGAGTTGCACCATATCACAAAGTCCTGTATCAGTTTCCTATACTCCTCCTCCTGTCCATTCCTGACTCACCCCACTATGGCCGTGTCATCAGCGAACTTCTGCACACGGCAGGACTCCGAGTTATATTGGAAGTCTGATGTGTACAGGGTGAACAGGACCGGAGAGAGTACGGTTCCCTGCGGCGCTCCTGTGCTGCTGACCACCGTGTCAGACCTACAGTCTCCTAACCGCACATACTGAGGTCTATCTGTCAAGTAGTCCACTATCCAATCCACCATGTGAGAGTCTACTCCCATCTCCGTTACTTTGTGCCTTAAGATCTTGGGCTGGATGGTGTTAAAGGCACTAGAGAAGTCAAGGAATGTAATCCTCACAGCACAACTGACCCCATCTAGGTGAGAGAGTGATTTGTGCAGCAAATACGTGATAGCATCCTCCACTCCCACCTTCCCCTTATAGGCAAACTGAAGAGGATCCTGGGCGTGCCTGGTTTGTGGCCTCAGATTCTGTATTATCAGCCGGTCCATGGTCTTCATCACACGCTTAAATGGTTTAAGCGTGACAGAATTTTTCAGTTGTGTACAGGAAGCAGAGGGCAGGCGGACTCGTGAACAGTCCAGCTTGTGCTAATACTAGGGAGTGAAATGGGTCAGGTATCTGATTTCTCTGCGTTTCAGCATTTCAGCACGATAGAGCACAGCTATTCGACATACTTACACTGTGCTAGCAGCTGACAATATGGAATGTTCTTAATTGATACTATTGAGTACGAACGTGGAAGCCGAATTAGGGAAGCGCTTTGATGCTTCAAATTCACAAGAGAAATATGGAGATTGTTTATGGAGCACTTGATTCGGGTTCAGCATCAGCTTCTTTCATTGAGACGGAGATTGGATGGCCTCGTAAAATAACCCTGGTTGATAAGAGATATAGAACACCTCTTCAAGGAGAAGAAATAAATATGCTTAAGTTTTTTGAAGAAAAGATCAGACAGGGCTTTGGAAAGTCACAATGTAGCCAGAGGGATTTAACAATGGACTTTGGAGAATTAAAAGGCGACATGAGAAGGCATGGGAGAGCTGCGTTAAGGGAGGTGAAAAAAGGTGGATGACAAGCGAGAGATTGGGGAAGATCAGAGATAAAAGAGGAAGCTTGTGGCTGGAGTGTCAGGAAACAGTAAAAGTCTTGTATGATACTTTGCTTCGGTATTCAACAGTGAGTGCGACCTTGATGAAAATCTAAGAACAGGCAGGTGCGCTGAGCCATGTAGACGCTTCAAATTACGAGCTGGAAAGTGGGAATTCAGGAAGATAAACCATATCCCATATCTTGGTGCTAGACGGTATGAAATCCAGGTAATTAGAGATAGCGAGCGGAAATATTTGCTGGGCTTTTGGACATGATATTTGCGCCATCACTGGCCACAGAAGTAGTACAGAAGGATTGGAGAATAGCAAATGTTATTTATTTTTCAAGAAATGAAGTAAGCATAGCCTTGAGAATTATAGCCCAGTGAGTCTTTGGTCACTAGTGGGCAAGTTATTGGAGAGGCTTCTTAGAGACGGAATTTATGAAGAACCGTATTCTGATTGGGATAGACAGCATGGTTTTTTGTCCCTTATGAGCCAGAATAAATTCCATGAAAAAGTGAAAATTAGGCAAATGAAGCAAAAGAGTCGATGTGGGGTATATTCGTTTTGTAAGGTATTAGACTGGGTTCCCTATGGTGCACACTTTCGGAACGCATGTGCCTGGGAACTTGTGCAACCTGACTGTGTAGATACAGAACTGGCGAACCAAGGGAAGGCCGATGAAGCAGTGGATGTAGTCTGCTCTGCCTGGTGGACAGAGGCCGGTGATGTTCCGCAAGGAATGTATAATCTCTTGTACACTTTACAATTATATCTGGACACTGCTATTACAGTGTTCTGAAAAACGGACTTTAATTTGACCATCATGCAGGACTTGGATAATTTACTGAGTTAGGAATGAAATCAGAACACTGAATTCAGTCTGAAACTCCACGCTGTCTAAACTGAAATTCATTTAATTATTACAAGACCGAAACTGCACGCTATCAAATCGGTAAACGTTTTTATTTATTACAAGGCAGTTGCTACGATTACATCAAAACATTTTTCCCATTGGAACCCTGCAACTCAAGATCAGCATTTCAAAATATTCAGCAGCATCCTTTGTATCTTTCCAAATGAACCAGCCTCCCAGGAAGCGAATTTCAAATTACCAATTCAAATTCACACGGATTATTTTTTTCTGAATGTCCATTTACTGGGTTCCCTGTGGTGCACACTTTCAGAAAGGCAGGTGGCATGGGATCCAGTGAAACATGGCTGCATGGATTCAGAACTGGAGAACCAAGGGAAGGCCGATAACGCTGTGGATGGAGTTTGCGCTGCCTGGAGGACAGAGGCCACTGATATTCCGCAAGGAATGTATAATCTTTTGGACAATTTACAATTATATCTCGACTCTGCTACAGTATTATAGTGTTCTGGAAGACGGACTTTAATTTGACCGTCCTGCAGGACTTGGATAATTTACTGAGTAAGGGCTGATTTTGAAATCAGAATACTGAATTCGGACTGAAACTGCACCTTATCTAAACTGAAAACGTTTTTACATATTACGGGGCAATTACTACGATTACATCAAAACATTTTTCCCCCATTGGAACCCTGCAACTCAAGATCAGCATTTCAAAATATTCAGCAGCCTCATTTGCTGCTATCCAAATGAACCAGCCTCCCAGGAAGCGAACTTCAAATTACCAATTCAAATACAGCAGTTACTAACCCAGGATGAAGCATTCAAGAAACGTCAGGAATTCAGCAAGTCTAAAGTACTAGGATTGTTGCAATTGGAGTGGACACCTCCAGGAGGTATTGGGGAATTTGAGGAGTTTGCCAGGCTGTGAAGGGAATATTGCTGGGAATTCCGTGTGGAAAATCGTCCAAGGGAGTTGCTGACCAGGAAGTTACAACAATTACAAAAAGTAGAAGCAGTTGGCTGTTTAATTCAGGATCTGATCGAGTAATGACAGAAAAGGTAAGACAGAACGGCACAGATTGTTTTTGCAAAAGTGATGTCGGCATAAAGTAGCTGTGCGAGCTTCGGTACAACAGGAAACTGTAGAAAATCAACATAAAGCAGAAGCCGAGCGAGATAGATTTGAAG
Organism: Hemitrygon akajei; assembly: GCF_048418815.1. Lineage (NCBI taxonomy): Eukaryota > Metazoa > Chordata > Chondrichthyes > Myliobatiformes > Dasyatidae > Hemitrygon > Hemitrygon akajei. Next base: position 6,100,822 of record NW_027331935.1, read on the forward strand.
AGAAAACAAAATGCTCTAAAAGTAGGTAGAAACGTTTGGAGAGAGGGGAAAATGATTAGAGAGGCATGGGCTTGATGCATCTGAACCAGTTTCAGTTGTAGTGTGAGAACCGAGAGGGAGCAGCCCAACTAGCGAATGATAAAGTGGATCGAATGAGGTATCAGTGTGGCGATTGAAGACGGGTATGAATGTGATTCAGAAATCGGCACAGGAAAGGAAGAGCAACACTGGTGATCGTACGAAGTGTTTAAAGCAGATATTCAATAGCAGGGGGACCAATTGCTGTACAGTGCGGTGTGATATGTGCTTTTTGATCTAAATAGCGGAGGTAGGTGAATACGGAGGTAATTGTTGGTACGATATAGCAGATATATCTACTAGATACGGTTATGATAATTCTGAAGCAACATTTTCCGAGGAACACCCACCAAAGGTATGTCAACGGGAGCTGGTGATACCGTCTGCACGATTGGCACCCCTAGTTATTATCAGAGAGGGCGAGCGGGGCGGGGTACAAATCAAATTAGAATATAATACGCACTACACCGTTCGGAGTACAGCAGCTTAAAGATATTGCAATGTGTAATGGGACGTGTGTGCTCACGGACGATCATCGAGAACTTATACAAGCAACTAGTCATCAGAGAACAATACATGTCCGAGATAGTCTGCGTTCCAAGAGGTGCAGACCATGGAAAACCATTAGAGATGGAACATTTAGGAACAGAGGCCTCAAATAGATGTTTGAGGACAGTTGTGCCTCACTAAACCGATTAATCTAAATGGCACTGGAAATGTTTAATCCTTCCGAACCCATTCATACTGAGTCATGAGTATTGAGGAAAGTGAGTACAGCGTGGGAAAAGAAGATTGAAAGACCAACAAAACTCTCTCTCTCTCTCTCTCTCTCATCTCTCTCTCTCTCTCTCTCTCTCTCTCTCTCTCTCTCTCCCTCCCTCCCCTCCCCTCTCTCTCTCTCTCTCTCTCTCTCCTCTCCTCTCTCTCTCTCTCTCTCTCTCTCTCTCTCTCTTCTCTCTCTCTCTCTCTCTCTCTCTCTCTCTCTCTCTCTCCCCCCCTCTCCTCTCTCTCCTCTCCCTCTCTCTCTCTCTCTCTCCAGCTGGCGAGAATATAGACACGCTGGAAGCAGGAAAATATCGTGAGCAGTGATTATATGGCCAAGGCGGGGCTTTGTTCTGACCCAGTTAATTGTATGATTTGGAAGATGCCAACAGGCAAGAATACAGACACCACATGCAGATCCCAGTAGGAGAATATCAGGGTAGAATATGCACAAAGGCTGAAATGTGGATAAAACCGGAGGAAATGAGCAATAATCAGAAGGTACAGCAAATTATTGCACAGAACTCAAGAGCATTTTTAAGGCACACGGATGATGGCGGAAAGAGAGCTGGCAGCTTATACATCGAGGGCGAAATCCCTAGTCAAAGAATCAATATGGGTTTCCAAACTAAAAGCAGATGTAGGTACGTTAATACAGAGTTTGCGACAGCAAGGAGTACTGACGTCAATAGCCATCACTAATAACTGACCCATATGGCCAGTAACAAAACCAAGTGGTAATTGAGGTTCACAATAGATTATCGATAGCTGAATAAAGGAATTCTGTTAACAGCCCCAACTGCAGCAACTAACCCGGAGACAGAGGTCAAACAGAATGAAAGAGCGCGATGCTTGACAGTTTCATTAATAAATAAAGGATTTTGCATGTTCCAGTCGAAAAAGTGTGTCAATGCAAGTTTGCATTTACCTTTCAGGGACTGCAGTATACATGGACTGCCCTACTAGAGGGGGTCCACCATTCCTCGTCTATAGTCCAACAGCGCAGGGGAAGGTTTAAAGCGTTTTTCAAAACTCGAGTGCTTGGTACAATCCGTAGATGATCTACTCCTGAAGACTGAAACCAAGTGGGAACTTTATGGGCTATTGACAGACCAAATACAATTATTACTTGCATTGGGACTAAAGGTAAACCCTAAAAAAACAGAGGTGATGAAGCAAGTACTTTGTTATTTGTGAATGACTTTGACATTGGGAAACAGAGAAATTGAACAGCGAAGAGGAGAATCGGTGATTAAACTATCTCTTCCTGGACAGCTGAAAGGGCTGTGCACACTTCTGGTGCTGGTAGGTTACTCCCGGGATCACGTTGATGGACTTTCCAGTAAGGCAGTAAGGCAATGAACCATTCTCACTGCAAGTGGCGACAACTGATACCACCCATTAGTAGTGCTGTTACAGGAGGCGCATGGGAATTTAAATCATGTTTTGTATGCATTACGCATGCTGTCAACAATCGAACAGGAGGATGCTGCTTGTGAAAAAACATTTGTTTACGGGTTCTCTGGGCGGTTAAGCATTTCGCCTACATAGTGGAATTGATTCCACTTTCCAATATTAACAGGGAACACCCGCTTATAATTACTGATAGATGGAAGGATTCAAAATGCTTCAACAAGCCAAAGCAAAAGTCATTAGATCGACATTGCTGTTGCAATGAAGAACTATCACTGAAAAGGAAGTAAAATCATCGTCAATGTTAGCCGATATCTTGCTGTACCAAGGAAGTAAGCATGAGTGTCCAGGTATGATAGCAAATGGTCTCAAGGGTTTATTTATATAAAAAAAATGTGAGGGTGGAAGAAGATCAGATAAAGTAATAGCTGTGAAAAAAAGACACAAAGGGAAAATAAAAAAAACATATTTTATTTTTTATATATGGTTAATGATGAGAGGAGAACCGTATGTCTCTACGATATCTTTATGGTTACGAATCCGGTTGTTCCCTGCAGGTGTAGCTACCGTGGAAGACCCGTCAGCAAATGCCCTGATGCGCCACTGCAGGAGGAAGACACGGAGGGTCATCTAGCTTATACTGCACCTGCTGCCGCCATTCCAACCGTCTTCGTCGCCCAGCAAGACCACTCAAGACTGTGGAACTTGTGTGAATTTCCATTAGCTGAATTTTATACATAGAGGAAAAATTCAAAATATGGATAACTTTGGAATGTGTGTCAGTGTATGGCGAGGTTATGCCGAGACGTCATCACTTTGATCAGTTGAGGCTGCAGAAGCAGCAACATTATCAGTCGGGTTAACGACTATTAATGATTTGTCAGACTGGCCAGCAGTGATAACATTATTACAGCTCAGTGATGTTCATAAGAAGCAATGATAACACTAGCCGGACTGTGACGTGTCAGTATACGTGAGACTATTTTGCATATTGAACGGCAGTGATTTTTTGAACAATAAACCAGATACGTAATAGTTCCGGGCTTCGAATCTTACAGTCAGTTTGCCTACGTCATCTCAGGCGTCCTCCACTCCAAATGCAGGTATTGGATCTCCAGTCGCTCAGACAGATGACCGTGGGTGCGCCTTGTGGAGAGTTTGCGCACGTTCATCCGGCTGTGTTTCACATTACTGCCCATCTGCAGTGACCTCTTAATTATGTTTCTTACAAAGTTTTATCTCATTCGTGCAATATATATAAAAACATTTCAAAATCTTTTAGAAAAGAAAAACTGTCTGATTTTTATTGTACACAAACATATGACTGAGCGTATTCCGTAGTTGTGCAAGTGTCGAACTATAACGGTTTAACATCATCTCAACTTGACTGTAATTAACTTGATTAGTGATGTACAACAATACTCACTTGTAGTTCCACCCCCGCCTGCTTGATGCAACAAAAACATATACATTGATCTGAAGTGTACAGCACATTACTTAAAGGTTAAGTATACCTAACAAATGCTGACATGAATACAGGGTAATTTAACAATTATTTTGATTTTAGTCCTGGTTTGGACATTAGACTAAAACATATCGGTTGTGTAAAGGTGTTAGTGATGAAGGCTCGGCATTATTATGTTCCCGGGTGGTTTCCTTTATCTGAAACATACTGAATAGAAGCTGTACATATTTTCGCCTTTGTAGTTGTTTAACTGGGAATCCACCGAACGATGTCTGGATTTAATTTCCAGTGAAAGGCTAAATAGGGTGTAACAGGGCTTGCCAATAAAGGACACCGGGTTTCCCTTAGATATACGAAAAAAATGTGCTGGTGATTCGAAAGATAAACACGGCCCAATGTGATAACAATAAAAAGAGTGAATATCTCTCCTTAACCGCCGGGTCACTCCTGATATCTCTGCGCAAAGAACAACAAAATCCGAGATTCCCTGTCATTATGTTCCCCTGCTCTTTCGTTTACATCCTGAGTACATTGACCGGACATCGCTGTCCTCTGAACTGTCCTCTAAAGTCCAGACCGTATACGTTGCATGGAAACGCTGTGCACATCACATGACCATCTCCTGCCGTGCAGAGTGCGATAACCGTCAGTATTTATGGCACATTTGAGATATTGATGCCGCTGTCTGAAATTTGAGTAGACAGAATTTTATTTGCTGCAAGGGTGCGGACATTCACGACTAAAAACATGACCAATACGTCCTGATATCTGCTGACAGTCTGGTCAGTGATGACTGGACATCACTACTAACAGTGTGATTGTGCCAAGGAGCATTTTAAAAAAGAGCGATATTATTATGGTATTATAGTTTTATGGTCAGAGATCTTGTTTTCCCCAGTTTCCATGATGAACCTAGACAAAGCAATGAAATTACCAGCATACTGAGAGATGGTTCTGAATAAACAGTGATATTCTCAGTGTGAGACATTGTGGGACCGAATAAGCTGTGATAATAACATTGCAATATTGAGTGAACTGTGCAAGCAGAGACATTATCCATGTTGTCGGTGGCATGTCAGAGGAAGCGCTGATAACACCAGTGTGGTCAGTTATGAGCCTGTAGATCTGTGACAGTCCTGTTTCATTGCAGGAATTGATCGGTTGGAAGGAGGGAAACATCCCTAGTTATCTCTTCACAGCCTAGAAAGGGAATGAAATTATCTGTCTTGTAAATATAATCATTTTCAATCTATCTATCTATATATCCACCTATATATAGGCACATTGGCGAGACACTAAAAAAAAAACCTCTTTCTTTGAAATAGCCGTAGTGACAATTTCTATGGATAAAACAGCATCATCGCTGGAAAATAAGGTGCACGAGAAATAACTGAGAATCATGCAAGATAAAATCCCGAAAGAATATCGATGTTAGCACTGTCTTTGGTGCTGCTTGATCTGGTTTGTTATTTTATTCCTATTCATCTTTAATTATTTTTGTTGGTGTCCGTTGTCCGTCGTTTCTGACAATAGTCTAAACATGTGGGGAAGAATTTCATTGTTAAAAAAAAACGTTTTCTCATGGGCAGTTTTATTCTTTCGGGCTTCAGAATCTTGGCTCAATGGTAGGAATAATGGTCCAGATCGGCGACTCCCTCGGTTGCGGTGAAAGCAATGACGCATTTTGTGCCTTGAATTGCCCTTCACACTGAATGAAGTGTTGCAGCATCGCCTTGTTGGTCTTTGGATCTTATAGTTGTTGTCAGCTTCCCAGTCCGGGAAATGGTTTCGCTTGCTGGGTAGGTAAATCCCTATCGCACCAATCCTGGAGGTTTCCAGCTATCATCACTGGTTTAACCCGCTTGTCTTAGGGGTGTACCAGGGTGTTGCCACTGTCGCAGGCAAACAGTTACTTGGAGCCATGTGAGAGCAGGGTGGCAGGCGCTGACCAATGCGGACAAGCTGCCCCTGTGTGGAGCACTACCTGCCCTCCACCAGAGGTTCCAAACAAATTGTTCCTTAAGACCCCACATCTGGCTTCCTTGGCTGCGTACATCCAGGAAAGACTCTCCCCGGTACTGCCAAACACGCTGGTGAGATTGAACGGCTCTCCCAGGTCAAACCGCAGTTTTGCTACGCTGTTACAAATTAGTGGCACGAAATAACAGACAGTGCACTGCATACGATTAAAGGAATTATATTTTATTGAAGGATATGTGGTGAAAGCAGGCGAGTGGGGTGACTGGAGGAATTGGATCACCCCGTGATTGAATGGCGGAGCAGACTGGATGGGCCGAATGGCCTGCATCTGCTGCTATGTCTTATGGTCTTATTGATGAATCTTAACTTAAGGGATAGAAAATAAAACAAAAAGAACGTAGCCCATTCTAATTAAGCAGTCAAATGTGCACAAGTTGGAGCTCATCTTGTACTTCTCGGTCACACACGCGCCTGCCCCTCGGTCTGCGTGGAAGCTCACTCTACCCTCCGGACAAACGGGTCGACCACCCGATCGCATCCTACGACCGGTTCTCTTCAGGGTCTTCGCTCTTCTTCGCCCTTTGAACAACAGCCCCAAGACCACACAGTGTCCCTCACCAAAAAAAAAAAAATCCCCCGGTTTTCTGGCATCCCTACTTGAATGGCCCACTTTGCTCATCATCCTCATCTTCAACAATGATCCGAACAGGCTGAAAGAAGAATACGGAGAACAACACATTCCAACACATAAATTGACCCTTCGGCCTGAAGCTCGGACAGAAACCATTGAAGGACCAAACAAACCATCTTCACACGCTTGACGTTTGCCGTATTTTCTGTATCTTCAAAGATTAATTATCATTAGTTTGCAGGTTCTAGTGTTCTGATTTTACACAAAATCCCCGGCCTTTGCTTTCTTTTAGTTTGAAGTGTCTGAATAAAATTGGAAGTCAACGTGCGATTCTCACACAGGGAAAATGTAGTAACTCAGCAATGTTTCAAGGGGACATAAACAGCAGTTTTGGTGTTTCAGCGCGCTCTTTCAGTGCGAATGTAATGTATATTGCACTTTATGGTATTTCATTCAGTCTCGCTGGCAAACATTAGAGCAGCCTGGGAACCTGCGGACAGATCAATGATATTAGTTTCTGCTTCTGTTCAAACGGAGTATTGATGGAGAAATGGTGGTAGAGTTGTGGCAGCTCTGGCTCAAGTCTTTAAATTTAAATAGATGCACCACACGTCACGTGTATGGTGTAAAGTGGTGAAGTCTTTCCCTGGGAGTGGTTCAATGCCTCATATCGGACATCTCGTGTGTGTGTGCAGGAAAAGAACGTTCAGCAATCGGTCCCGCAAACTGCAGCTAATGGCGCGTGGGCTTGTAACTTTCTTATTATCAAAATCCCTGGAATATTGCTGTCGATCTTCCTTACATACTTAACATAACAGACGTACAACGTGCTTTATTGTGAAACATGTCATCAGTTGTTACTTCCGACATTCAAGTTATTCGAAGCGACTAGAACGAGCGAAAGGAAAAATAATCCTAACCCCACTCCCCCCCCCCAATAACGTGTACTTCATTTCACCTGCCGAGCTAATGTCCCACTCTCAAAGTCGGAAGCGAATGTGGTCGGCGGAATGTGAGAAAATAAATCTGTTTGAAGTTGATTGTCCATGCTGATTATTCAGGATGATGGTCTATGTTAGAAATGACACTGATCAGAAAAGGTCCCACTTCAGCAGCAGAAGCCGGGTGTCTTGGAAATTTACCAACGTTCATATTATCTTTTGTTTAAAAAGTTAATAACTTGTAACATCCCTTGGAGGAAAGGAATTTATGGCACGGTGCGGAGTGAAAAACACTTTAATGTCAATGTTTAAGTAGCTGTTTGTCCCTAATGTCACTGACGTCATAACCACACTAATTGCCTCAGTGGAATTACTCTGACTTGCATATAACTCTGTAAAACCGATCACCAGTCTATATGAGCAGTTGGAATGTTCCGTGCAACTGAAAGCTGCAACTGACGGAATATGGGATATCCAGCGATTTACTACATCGCGGGCATTTTCTATCCTACAATTGTAGCGATCAGTATCCCTGGTAAGGTATTGGAACTGGTCACTCTATGTATGGTGCCGTCGTCTTGCTCTTGTTCCGCTGCACTGTTTGTACTTTTACTGAGCACAGATGATACCTTCGTCTGAAATCTGTTTCACGAATTGAGAATTCAAGCATCTGATAGATTTGCTATTCAGTTTGCATATTTTTTCAACGTGATGTTATTTTGTTTGTCTATACGTTGGTGGCGATATTGCCATAGTTTCACATTTTCAGCTTGCTCGGCTCTCTCAAACAATAGTGGTCGCTTTTCCAGTTCGGAAGCTTTTTTTCAACTGCCCGGCCAGTCGAATAGCTGCACTCAATTATACCTTATGCACTAAATTATACCTTATGCATTAAATGTCATAATTTCACTACAAGCAATTCCTTCAGCAATTTTACGTCAAATCATGGAAATCGTTGTGTTTATGGGGCGATCGACCGGTCACCGGTACATGAGTCGGGGAAAATCAGATCCCTGCTTCCTAGCTGTTGGAAAGCCTCAAACACACTGCCACTTCTGTCTATTATTGTCCAACCGGAGCGCACGGACAATCCGCAAAATTGAATTTCTGCTTTTCACTTTCAAAATAACTACACGCTGCATAGCATTGGAAGAATGGTGGGCATTCAGACATTTGCAGCAAACGATAATTCTGTGTTGTGTTATTTTTTTCTTTCACTCTCCAAATTTCTTGTAGTTAATTTAACGGCGATTGTGATCCTATCTCGGGGAAAATGCGGACTCTCCAAATGCATCACCCGTTACCTGGTTGGAATGGCAGCAGCGGATATGATGGTCGTTGTATTTTTCGGTTTACTGCAAGAGACCAACAATATCTACGTTTATTCCAGATCCCTGCTCATCACTCCTGTATGCGCCGGTATTGGTGTATTTTTTCTTGTGACGAGGGACTGTTCTGTTTGGTTTACGGTCAGTTTTACCTTTGATCGTTTCATCGCAATATGTTGTCGAAAGCTCGGGGAACGATACTGCACTGAGAGAACAGCAACGGTGGTTATCGTGACCGTTATTGTATTCAGCTGTGGGAGATGTGCCCCGTTTTACTTTGCCAGTGAGCCTTATGTCATTATTGACAACGTGCCGTGGCGTTGCGCCCTCACTCATGAATACGCTACTTCACCCGTGTGGAAAGGAATGGAATTACTAGATGGTATTTTAACACCGTTGCTACCAATCGGCTTAATTCTTGTCTTCAATGGGTTAACAGTAAAACATATAATTGCGGCAAATAGAGTCCGCAGAGGTCTTCGGAGGAGCAGCGATAAAGAGAAAGACACTGAGGTGGAAAACCGTAGAAAATCGATGATTTTATTGTTTGCAATTTCAGCTAATTTCATATTGTTTTGGATGCCCTATGTAGCTCATTCCCTGAAATGGCAAGTGGAAAATTACTTTTACCAGGACAGATATTTCAGTTCCCCGGTATATATACTACAGCAATTTGCGGCAATGTTCCAAATTCTGAGTATGTGCACCAATACTTGTATCTATACACTGACACAGAGAAAATTCAGAAAAGAATTGAAGAATGGAGTGAAGTATGTGTTTACGTTAAATGGCCATCTCTGTAGATAACTCCCACTCCAAATGCAATTCGACGGAGTTTGAAAATTAGTTGATTTCGCAAATATGTCATAAATTCAAACATTTATGTCCCTGGCCATCATCAAAATAATGAATTCCAAACTATCGCAGAGAGTTGACAATCATCCGGGAGATGGTACCGCAACATAAAATGCAGAACCAACAGGCTCCGTGACAGTTTCAGCCACCATGTCATCAGACTGATTAACTCACGCTGATATCAGTGTTTTCCTGTGTTACGTTGACTGTTCGGTTTCTTACAATTTTACAATTCTAGGATTGCACATTGTACATTTAGACTGAGACGTAGCCTAAAGATTTTTATTCCTCATGTATGTGGAGGAAATAAAGTCAATTCAATCTCAAGGGGAGGAATGACTTCGGGATATCTCGGGGTTCAGATGTTTCCAAATGTTCAGAGTCGGGTAAAAGAGAGTAAACGGAAAACCTTTTAAAACACAGGGAGAGTGTGATAGTGACACAGCTGCGAAAGGGAGGACACTGTGATGGAATTGTATGTAAATAGACTGTGATTGGAACTCAGAAGTAGGAAGGGAAGCGACACTCGTTTGGCAGAATTCTGTAGAGAGTTTCCTTCACCAAAACGAAAACAACAACCAGAGACAGTGACTGATCCGGAGATAGATTTTGGACTGGTGCCATTTTGATATGGTTCTTGTCACAGGCAAATTAAACTTCACCGATATTCATGGGCACTTCGTCTGTTTACAAAGGTTTGGACGTGACAGAATTTCTCGGTTCCGTCCGAGAAGGAGTCTTATCACAATGAGCGGGCTGGCGGACTAGCGAACAGTCCATCCTAGATCTGGTACCGGAAAGTGAAACGGGTTGGGTAACAGATCTCTTTGCGGGTCAGCATTTCAGAGCGATAGAGCGCAGTTATTCGACATTTACTAATACCTTACACTGGGGTAGGAGCAGACAGTATAGAATGTATTTAATTGATGCTATTTGGTAGGAACTTGGTAGCCAAATTTGGGACAGATTTTGTTCCTTCTAATCCACAACGGAAATATGGAGGTTTTCAATGGGAGACTAGATTGGGTTTCAGTCTAGGCTTGTTTCATTGAGGCGGGAACCTAAAGTCAGCCTGGTTAGAAAGAGATAAGGATCACATCTTCAAGAAAAAGAAAGGAATATATTTAAGGTTTGGGAAGAAAAGAATCAGGCAGTGCTATGGAAAGACACAGTGTAGCCAGGAGGAATTTAACAATGGACTTTGAAGAGTTCGAAGCGGGCATGAAAAGGCCTCGAAGGTTTAAAACAGGAGAATGACCAGATAGAGAGTGGGAGAGATGAGCGATAAAAGAGGAAGCATGTGTCTGGAGTGCAAGGAGGCAGTGAACGTCCTTACCCATACATTTGCTTCAATATTCACCAGTGAGCACGACATTGATGAATGTGGATACAGCGAAACACGCCGGATGTGCCGGTACACGCAAACGTCAGAATTACGAGCTAGAAACAGGGAAAACATGAAAAATAACTCTTTCCCCGTTGCTACAAGGGATGTAATTCAGGTAATCAGAGAAAGTGAGCGAAGATATTGCTTGCGCTTTAGGACATGACATTGAGTCATCACTGGCCACAGAGAACGGCAAATGTTATTTTTCTTATCAAGAAATATAATGTAGTCTGAGAGTTACAGGCCAGTGAGTCTTCGGTCAGTGGTGGGCAAGTTTTACGAAAGGTTACTTAGAGACAGAATTTATGAGTATCCGGAGAAACGCATCCTGGTTGCGGAAGGTCAGCATGGTTCTGTGAGGACAGGTCGTCCCTTATGAGTCAGTATACTTTCCATGAAAAAAGTGAAACATTGGTCCGATGAAGTCAGAACAGTCGTGGTAAGGTAATGGTTAAGGGCTAATGGTTAAGCTGTTTGACTGGGGTTCCATGTGGAGCACTGATTCAGACCTGTGGATCTAGTGAAAACTGGTTGCATAGATTCAGAACTGGCTGAGTAAGGGAAGTCCGATGAGGCAGTGGATGGAGACTTTCCGCACGGTAGGTCTAATCAGCGGAACACTCTACAACTATATCTGGACTGTGATAAGCTATTAGAGTGTTCTGAGAAACAGATAATTAATTTGACCATCCTGCAGCACTGGGATAATTTACAGTAATTTAGAGTCATAGGTGATGATGAAAGCAAAATACTGAATCCGGACTGAAACTGCACGCTCTCTAAACTGAAATCCCGGGTACATATTAAATGGCAGATGCTAAGATCACATCAAAACAATCTTTTCCAATGGTACCCTGCAACTCATAACCAGAGGTTCCATGTCTTCTGCAGCATCCTCTGGTGCTTCCCAAATAAATCAGCCTCCCAGAATGCGAATTTCAGTTCTGACAGAACACACGCCCATACAATTACCGGTAGACGGAAGGATTCAAAATGATTGAGTAATCCACAGAATAGTCATTAGATGGGCATTGTTGTTGCAAGGAATAAATATTAGTGTAAAGTGTATAAACACAACCTTAATCTTAGCCGATAAACTGCTGTACCAGGAAGTGAAAACATGTCTCAAGGTATGAAAGCAAATGATCTCAAGGATCTGTTTGTATCAGAAATAAAAAAAAAAGAAAAGGGTGAAAGATCAGATAAAGTAATGACTGAGAACAAAGGCACAAAGGAACAATTATTTTTGTATGTATTTCCTCAGCAGTACAGGATGGTGAGAGGAGAACTGGGTGAGGCACATTTGTAGAGGATGAACATGACCAGGATATGTACACTATAGCATAAAAACTACCGAAACCCATGAGTGCACAGGCAGCTGAATTGGCAGCTGCAGCATACCAGGTTAGAGCCAGAAAGTTTTTCACCAGAGTCTGACATACAATCTGATCGTATGTAGTTTGCAACAGACTTACAGAACATTTGCCTCTGTGGGCAGCCGGGAAGGGCTTGTTTCAACTGGGCGGCAGCTCCTCGCATCTGTTCTGCTATTGCAATATATATTTAAGGAGGGAAACGGAAATAATATGGATTCATAAAGGGAAATTGAAAAGTTGACGAATTGTTGGAACGTGAATAATAGCTTCTGGTTCCAGAAGGAGGAAGACACCAAATGACCGGTTGGTACCATATTGCATGGGGACACCAGGGATGCAAACACTCCACAGAAAAGGTCAGGAAAGTGGGCTGGTGGCCTAAGAAGGAGGATGGTGTTGAATTCTGTGAAAACTTGCCTTTGATTTGTGCACAATTTTAATCCTCACAGAAGTGTAAGGAAAAGAGGCTTTCAACACACACCAGACCGGTAGAAGGGCCTTGGACTACTTTACAAATAGATTAAATTATTTTTCTTTACCGCCGCCCCAGGAGGATACAGATATACCGTGATATAATAGATAGCTTTATGACATGGGAAAATAAATACTCACTTGCTGGGTCTAGCTCGGAGTATCGAAACGGATTAAGACACAAAAACATTCTCAGCTATGACAGACACAAAAAAGGTCATTGCAATAATCTTTTCGGAAAGGATATTCACTTGCTGGGGACGACCACGGAGTACACAAATTGATTTAGGCACACATCTCACTGCCCAGATAATGGAAGATGTGACGGCACTTTTAGAGATCAAAATGGAGATTTCAAAAACTCCATGGACCGCAATAAAGAGGAAGTGTTTAAAGGAAATGGTTCAACAACGTGGGTCAGCATTATGTTTTTGATGATATAATGGAATTCATTAACATTTTCAACAGGTTACTGCCATTATCAATAATCACTGGAAGGGACATGAAAGGTTTAGAGGAGTTGTTTGGATGAAATTTATTCAGACACGAAATCGAAGGGGATTGTGTCAGAAATGTGGGCACTACAATAGAACAGTCCATGAAAGAGGCCGGTTATGTGCATCCTACCAAAAGGAGAAGACGGGAACAACAGAGTAAAAACCTATTTTGAGTCAGACGTCAGTCTGGTTTCTGAATTGTTAAGGACAAAGTGTGATGATTAGAATACACACACCTTCATTATTAATTCGAAGCTTTTGAAGGGCTGTTTGAAATTATAGGCCAAACCACGTCAATCAGTGTACAAAGTAACTGACTTCCACAAATAAAATGTGGGTGGAACTGTATAAACAAGCTGAAATTGGTGCAGGAGAAACAGGAAAGTTTATCACCATGTACATGACGGCCCTGACTTGGGTGGCTTGAGAATGGAACAACTCTTCCAACTAGATTTGGACAGGTTCTATCAATGGGGTGATTGTCAGTTCCCTCATCCTAGAGAAAAGGACAGTTTAGTTAAAAAAATCAAAAAGAAAGGTAACTGTCCGAGTGCTTGTCCCCCTCCACTTTTTCTGAAACCAAATTGGGTGAGGACAATGGACGCCTTAA